>NC_046373.1:31052578-31313336 GCF_011125445.2 Fundulus heteroclitus
GGTGACTTCAAGCCTTGGCCAGACTGCAGAGGTACACAAAGAAGATAGAAGCCAGAAGGATAGACAGGCTGTTTTCCACTGAACCACCTAAACTTTACTCCCGGTGGGAGGGTAATAACACACAAGCCAACCCACCAACCAAGGTGAGCAATACTGGAAATGGATATGGGAGAAAGAAGCATCACATAACAATGATGCACAGTAGCTAATAAATCTAAGAGCAGACCACCATAATTTCCCTGAACAAAGTCCAATGAACATTACAATGGCAGACATCCAACAAAGACTCTCAGTTAGCACAACTTTTTGTTTAAGGGATTAGCTGTTTCACTAACTTTGGAAATCGGTAGCTGATCATTTAGCTTTGGCTACATTAGGTTTCGCTATTGTTGTGACCGCTAATAGAAGTCACAAGTTTCCATCTATCTTTTCTGGGCATGTCTGTTAATGTCTACATTAGGCACACTATTGGTTTATTATGAGTTCACTATAGGAAGAGCAGCAGCTTTCTGCTTGCTGACGGCAAGTTGTGTTCAGTTTTTATCAGTTATTGGAGGTGAAAACAAAGGTTTTGTTTGGCCTGAGGATGAATGGCAAGTTGAGGAGTTCTCTGTTTCTCCTGATGGTGACAGACAGTTCATTTAGATCTAAGAATCTGATGGTTCACTGAAGGATTTTAGAGCTGTTTGTAAACATCATGCACATGTGGTGGATTCCTTTGTTTTAATAGAGTACATTAATAGCCTGTGATTGTTCTTGTGTGTACTAGTTTTACGCTTTTAACATGAGTTTCATGAGAGCATGAGATTTGGGCTGGTTTTTATGTTGTATTGTGGCTGAAAACAGTATGATCTGGTAACCTTGAGTGACAGTCGTCTTTGCAGTTAGTGTTAGCTTCCACTATTTTTTTCAACTGTTCAACAGTTTAGAGTTACTAAAGCTAATAATTTAGTTAATGGAACATGGGCTCATGAAGCTAACTTTTTGGCTAAATGTGCCCACCAATGCTAGTTGATTACTACAGTTAGTATTTATAGTGAAGTCTTTGCCTAATTTTAGATTTGTATCATTAAAAGAAATGTTGAGATCAAATATGCTCATATTTTACACTTTTTTCTGGATGTTCAAATAAGGTGCAAAAGTTCACCCAAAAGAAGTATAGGCAATGTAATGATTAGATTTGTCACAACTGTGATGAATTTAGGAGGACCCAAGAAATACCCGAAAACAAGTGAGTACAAAAATAATATCAGTCTTTATTTTGACGCTGCGGCTCGGTCCCTGGTTCGGCTCGCACTCTGCGACTGGCCGCTCCTGAAGGCAGAGTCTCAGGTTAGTGACCAGCAGATATTAACAGGCTTGTTAGAGAGAAGTGAGGTCACTAACCTGGACGTGCTGAGGGCAGAACTCTGACTCCTTGTTACGAAGGCGTCCGAGAGGGGGTTATCCAGGGCTCTTTTGTCCAGGTCCGGTCCAGGTCTTTGTCAGGGGGAAATCCGTTTAGTTCAGGCAGCGGTCTCCAAGGGGGAATCCAATAGAGCGTCCAGGTCCAGGTCCAGGTCAATCCAGAAGGCACAGACAGAACAGGGGGGGCAGGCGAACTCGTTTACTCACGGACAGGCTGGGGTCGGAATCACGGAGAGGCAGTCCAAAACTCTGAGGCTGACAGGCAGGACCCAGGCAGGCAGACAAATCCAAAGGGGCAGGCAGGTATCCAAAAAACAGAGGCAGAACAGGTCGAGAGGCAGACAGGCAGACAGGAATTTCAAAAATGCTGGAAGCGCTCACCGTATGGCTAGAGACGTTCTGGCACTGGAGGCTACGAGGAGCAGAGCTTTTAAGCAGCCAGGGTGGAGACAGACACAGGTGTGCTGATTGCAATCAGCAGCTCCAGTGCCAGAAACGTTACAGAGCCCCCCCCTCAAGGGCGGATTCCAGACGCCCCAGGTTGGTCTGGATGGGCTCTGTGGAAATCCCTAATGAGGGATTTGTCCAAGACGTGGCGAGCCGGAACCCACTGTCGTTCCTCAGGACCATAACCCTCCCAGTCGATGAGGTACTGGGTGCCTCGACCCCATTTACGGGACTTAAGGATCCTCTTCACGGTGTAAACCGGAGTGCCATCCACAAGGCGGGGGGGAGGTGGGGGCGTGGTGGTGGGAGACAGACTGGAGGTGTTGACAGGCTTGATACGGGATACGTGGAAGGTGGGGTGAACCTTCATGGTTGAAGGCAGACGGAGACGGACCGCCACTGGATTGATGATTTTGATGATGGGAAATGGTCCAATAAAGCGTGGCGCCAGCTTCTTGCTGTCCACCCTCAGAGGAAGGTCCCTGGTGGACAACCAAACCCTATCTCCCACTCGATAGGTTGGAGCAGGAACCCGCCGACGATTGGCTGCACGGGACTGACTCTGAGATGCGGCGAGTATGGCCTTCCTGGCCCTTCTCCAGGCTCGCCGACATCTCAGAGCAGAAAGACGGGCGGACGGGACTCTGGACTCAACCTCTTCAGTGGTAAAAACTGGCGGTTGGAAACCGTAAACCACATAGAAGGGAGAGAGGCCAGTAGAGGAGGAGGGTGTAGCGTTTATCGCATGTTCCACCCAAGGTAAATTCTGCGCCCATTTAGAGGGGTCTGCCTGGCAGAAAAGGCGGATCTTCGTCTCGACCTCCTGGTTCATCCGTTCAGTTTGTCCATCTGACTGGGGGTGGAAACCGGAGGAGAGATTTACAGAAATCCCCAGCATTGCACAGAACTCCTTCCAATAACGAGCCACAAACTGGGGACCCCGATCTGACACAATGTCAGAGGGCAGACCGTGCAGCCTGAAAACCTCCCTGGCAAGGATGAACCCCATCTCCTTGGCAGAGGGAAGCTTGTTTAAGGGGACCAGATGGACCATCTTAGAAAAACGGTCAACCACCGTGAGGATGACCGAGTGACCGTCTGAGGAGGGGAGACCCGTGATAAAGTCCATAGAGAGGCTGGACCACGGTCGAGGAGGGACTGGGAGAGGATGAAGCAAGCCAGAGGGGGGACGACGAGACACCTTAGCCTGGCTGCAGGTGGAACAGGCTGCGACAAACTCCCCGACATCTCTGACCAGAGACGGCCACCAGAACTGAGACCTGATGAGGCGAATGGTCTTGCTCACGCCTGGATGGCCGTATAACCGGGAGCTGTGACAGAACTCTAGCACCTTAGATCTGAGTTCAGGAGGGACAAAGAGCCTGTCCTTGGGGCAGGCTTCGGGCATCTGGACAGAGACGAGGGATTCCCTTACCTCCCTCTCAAGTTCCAGGCGGGAGACAGCACACCTCACAGAATCCGGCAAGATGAACCCCCGTTCCTCCTCCGGATCCCCCTCGTTAGCCTCGAAGACCCTTGACAAGGCATCCGGCTTGGTGTTTTTAGACCCCGGTCTGTAAGAGAGGGTGAAACTGAACCGACTGAAAAATAGTGCCCACCTGGCCTGCCTGGGGTTGAGTCTTTTTGCTGTCTTGAGGTACTCCAGGTTGCGATGATCAGTCCAGACTAGGAATGGTATCTTGGAGCCCTCGAGCCAATGCCGCCACTCTTCAAGGGCCAGTTTAACTGCCAGAAGTTCACGGTTGCCCACATCGTAGTTCTGCTCAGAACTGGATAACCTCCTGGAAAAAAAAGCACAGGGGTGCACACGACCATCCTCCCCCTGCTGGCTGAGGATGGCTCCGACTCCAGAGCTAGAAGCATCCACTTCTACTATGAACTGCTTCTCAGGGTCAGGAGAAACGAGGACCGGGGCTGAAGTGAACAGCTCTTTAAGGCGCCTGAAAGCCTTGTCTGCCTGGTCATTCCACATATACTTAGTTTTACAAGAGGTGAGGGCGTGGAGAGGAGAGGCTACCTGGCTGTAGTTTTTGATAAACCTCCTATAAAAATTAGCAAATCCCAGAAACCTCTGGAGTTGCTTACGGTCCACCGGAGTAGGCCACTCCGTTACGGCCCGAACCTTGGCTGGGTCCATGGCAATCTGCCCAGGCGACAGAATAAACCCAAGGAAGGAGGTAGAAGTAGTATGAAACTCGCATTTTTCTGCCTTAACGTAAAGTTGATTTTGAAGGAGGCGGAGGAGGACAGAGCGGACGTGTTGCTTATGAGAAGCCAGGTCCTTGGAATAAACGAGAATATCATCAAGATAAACGAAGACGAACCGGCCGATCATGTCCCCAAGAACCTCATTAACCAGGTTCTGAAAGACTGCTGGGGCATTAGTTAGGCCAAAAGGCATCACCAGGTATTCGTAATGGCCGGTGGGGGTGTTAAAAGCGGTCTTCCACTCGTCTCCCTCCCTAATCCGGACTAAGTGGTAGGCGTTGCGGAGGTCCAACTTGGTAAAAACTTTAGCCCCTTGGACCTGGTCAAAAGCAGAGTTCATCAAGGGAATAGGATATCGGTTTTTAACCGATATGTCATTTAGGCCCCTATAATCAATGCAAGGGCGGAGGGAGCCGTCCTTCTTTTCAACAAAGAAAAATCCCGCCCCAGCTGGAGAGGACGACGGACGGATGATGCCTGCTCTTAGGGACCCATTAATGTAGTCCTGCATGGCCTGGGATTCTGGATGGGATAATGAGTAAAGGCGGCCTCTGGGTGGAGCGGCGCCTGGTAACAGGTCGATCGCACAATCATATGGGCGATGAGGAGGTAAACTCGTGGCCTTGGCCTTATTAAAGACCTCCTTTAAATCATGGTATACGGAAGGAACTCTGGACAGGTCCGGGTAAAACTCGTCTGCTTTACCTTCGGGAGAGCGGGGAGGGTGAGCAGAGGACAGACAGGACTCGGAGCACGAAGAGGCCCAACCCGTAATCTCGTTACGCCTCCAATCAATCTGGGGGTTGTGTTTGCGGAGCCAGGTAGCGCCCAGGATCACTGGAACCTGCGGGAAGTCAATAACCATAAAGGTGAGTCTCTCCTTATGATTACCTCCCAAGGTCATCTCCACCGGCTCAGAGACGAGGCGTGATTGGTTGAGCTCGTGCCCATCCAGGGCGAGAACACTGCGGGCTGAAGAGGCGTTCTGTAGTGGGATGTTAAGCTTCCTGGCCAGGCCCTCGTCCAGAAACTCAGTGTCGGCTCCTGAATCAATAAAAACCGAGAGCCTGTGGGACTGTGAGGAGAAAGACAAGGTAGCAGGAATTAAACGGTTAGGTGGGACAGCAAGCTTGGTGTAGCTCAGTAGGGATGCCCCACCCCCTACTGAGCTTGGTCTTTTAACGGGCAGTTCCGGACTTGGTGGCCCACCCCTCCACAGTACAGGCAAAGTCTCTGCTGTTGCCTGCGCTGGTACTCATCCTTGGTTAAGCCCACCTTACCCAGTTGCATGGGCTCTGGCTCTGAAAGCTTAGGCGAAACCGGTGACGTAACAGGGGAAGGAGCCGAAACTCGAGGGGGAACAGAAGACGTCGAACGACGTTCCCTTCGCCGTTCCATGAGGCGGAGATCCACTCTGTTGGCCAGCTCCTCGAGCTGCTTCAGGGATTTAGGGTACTCTCGAGTGGCAAGCTCATCCTTAATCTTATCGTTGAGCCCAAAAATAAAAACGTCCATAAGGGCATACTCGTTCCAGAGGCTGTCGGCAGACAACAAATGAAAATCAATAACATAATCTGCCACAGACCTATCTCCCTGTCTCAGGGTCAGAAGCCCCCTAGAGGATTCCCGGCAGGGCAGCAAGGGACTGAAAACTCTAACAAGCTCCGTGGAGAAGTCATGATATGAGTGGCAGATGCGCGAGTCATTTTGCCACTCGGAAGTTCCCCACAACCTGGCTTTGCCGGCTAGCAGTGAAATCACGTACGCTACTTTGGACCGGTCTGAAGGGTATGAGGAAGGTTGCAATTCAAAGTGTATCTCACACTGTGTGAGAAAAGCCCTGCAATGTTCTGGATCACCGGAGAACATTGCCGGCGGGGAGAGACGGGGCTCCGACGAGGATGACGTCACCGGAAGTGACGGAGGGCCAGAGGAAGCGGCTTGCGGAAGTGAAGGCTGCGTGCTCCCCTGAGTACGAAGATGGCCTAAAATCTCCGAGACGCCGGCTTCTAATTCAGAAATGGATTTCTCTACCCCCGCGCGCCACTGGGTTTCGGGTACAGGGTCCATGTTTGGCCAGAACGTACTGTGATGAATTTAGGAGGACCCAAGAAATACCCGAAAACAAGTGAGTACAAAAATAATATCAGTCTTTATTTTGACGCTGCGGCTCGGTCCCTGGTTCGGCTCGCACTCTGCGACTGGCCGCTCCTGAAGGCAGAGTCTCAGGTTAGTGACCAGCAGATATTAACAGGCTTGTTAGAGAGAAGTGAGGTCACTAACCTGGACGTGCTGAGGGCAGAACTCTGACTCCTTGTTACGAAGGCGTCCGAGAGGGGGTTATCCAGGGCTCTTTTGTCCAGGTCCGGTCCAGGTCTTTGTCAGGGGGAAATCCGTTTAGTTCAGGCAGCGGTCTCCAAGGGGGAATCCAATAGAGCGTCCAGGTCCAGGTCCAGGTCAATCCAGAAGGCACAGACAGAACAGGGGGGGCAGGCGAACTCGTTTACTCACGGACAGGCTGGGGTCGGAATCACGGAGAGGCAGTCCAAAACTCTGAGGCTGACAGGCAGGACCCAGGCAGGCAGACAAATTCAAAGGGGCAGGCAGGTATCCAAAAAACAGAGGCAGAACAGGTCGAGAGGCAGACAGGCAGACAGGAATTTCAAAAATGCTGGAAGCGCTCACCGTATGGCTAGAGACGTTCTGGCACTGGAGGCTACGAGGAGCAGAGCTTTTAAGCAGCCAGGGTGGAGACAGACACAGGTGTGCTGATTGCAATCAGCAGCTCCAGTGCCAGAAACGTTACAACAACCATAAGTTTTTACAAAACTATTGTAAAATAGTTTTGTACAAAAATATTTCAAATATTTATTTGAAATATTTGAAGCAAAACAGCATCATGTTTTTAGCAACCTCCACAAGTATCTAACTTTGTGAAAACAGTATATTTTTCATTTGTAAAGAAGATCAGAGGGAGACAATTTTTTTCTTTATACAACCTGGAGAGCAAAAGCTCCTCAGACACCTTGGATCCTTGATGTCACTGGATGACTCAGGCTCTCCTTCCAGAGTCCTGGTGCAGAGACACTATTGACACAGCTTCAGCAAAGAACAAAAGAAAAAAAAGTTATGTGAAGCAGTCAGTTCCCCCTCCCTGGTCCCTCAGACAAAATGGGGGATTGGTCTGATAGTCTCCTGAGCTCTGCTTTGTAAACAGAGGTCCCTAAAGAAGCCAGGCAGCCAGGCAATGTGCTGCAGAGCAGGGATAAAATCAGAATTAAAGGGGGAAAAAACAGGCTGGGAAATAGAGCTTCCCTGGGAGAATGACTGGCTAAAAATACATCCTCTCTGTGCCTCTCTGAGGTCACTCTGTCATTTTGATTTGATTGGAACACAGCCATCACAGCCATCTTCCTCCTGAGCCTCACTAACAAGCATGGTCTTACTCTGTCAGAGATTGCTCTAGCAGCGTCCATATCTCAGGCACTTATTATCCTCTTAGCTCCACTCTGTTTCTCTCATTAAGCTAATCTACAAGGCATTTGAAAGCTGGAGAAACAAGTGAAATATTTTTTTTCAGTAATGCAATTCTTTAGGCTTTTTTTTTAAATAGATTTATCTGCAACAGTGAGGAGTAAAACTTAGACGTCCAATCTTGAAAAAATGCATGTGGAATTAGTTAGTTGAATATTTTCCATGTAACAACCAGATAATTCAATATATTTTGTTAGAATTTTATGTGATGGACCAGCAAAAAACATTTCATAACTGTAAATTGGAAGGAAAGAAAGCTTGCAAATAAAAACCTGAAAAGTCTGGCATCCATTTGTATTCAGTCCTCTTCACTCTGATAACCTAAATAAAATCCAGTTCTACTATTGGTTTCCGTAGACAGGATCAATTTGTATTTCACAGAATGCAGCTGTTTGTTAAGAGAACATTGGAGAACAAACAGCATCATGAAGACCAAGGAACAGAGCACACCGGCCAGGGAGAAAATTCTGGTTCAGTTTAAAACAGGGTTATGTTCTACAACAATCTCCCAAGCTTTGAACATCTCCCAAAGCTCTGTACAATCAACCAATCATCTGAACATGGAGAGAGAATGGACCAACTTCAGACCTACCAAGACATGGAGGTCCACCTAAAGTGATGGCTGGGCAAAGAGTTCATTAATCAGAGAAGCTGCCAAGAGCCACGTGGTAACTCAGGAATAGCTGCAGAGATCCACAGATCAGGTGAAACAATCTGTTATGAGGACAACTACTAGCTATGCACTCAACAAAGCTGACCATTAGGGAAAAGTGACAAGTCACACAGGTGACATGGCAAACATGTGGAAAAGGGTTCTTCACAACCCTGTTTGAGGTAAAAGTTTTACAGAACTCCTGAACATGTAGATGTCATTTGTACAGAGAAAGGTAATCCTGGCAGCATCGTGCTGTAGGGATGCTGTTGTTTGGTATGTGCAAAACATGTGTACACATATTTTTTTGTACCACTGAACACAATTACAAGGTGGAAATGCAGTAGTGTGACCTGGGAATGAGAAATATTGAGCAGAGAAATTGTTTTGACTTCTGTCTTCTTTTTTTTCTTTTTGGGCATACTGTTTATCTACAATGGGTTCGTTTTATGTCTTCGGGGATATGGGCTTTTCTTCCAAGCAGTAATTGAGCTCTAACTGTTCAGTCAACTGCCTCTGCGAGGAACCAACTTTGCAGCTGACACAGCAGCAGATCATTAAAGACATTTAAAACCACCAAAGCTATTAGAAGAGATGAAATAAACAACCTAAGATCCAACCATGTATCCAATGTAAAAACAGTATTTCTAAAAAGGTGAAAAATAAAAAAATAAAAAAGTGACTTAAACTGTAGAAACTGAGCAGCTTTTACAGAACTATATCATAAACTTGGAAAAAAATATATATATATATATATATTTTCTAAATGGAAATTACTAATTTCCATTGAAAACGTTTTTCATCATGTTCAGTTTCTACTTCATTCTTATTCATTCTTATACAGACTGAATACACAATAAAGCAACATATGCTATTATGGCTTTGTTTTGAGGGGAGGTTATAAGTAGTCAATATCTTACCTGTAGTAGATAGTTCGCTCCATCTTAGTCCTTTGCTAAAACAGTTACATTTTCTTTCTAACATCAAGTCAGATCATGGTCATTCTGCTGATTTAAAATATGTTAGATCAACAAAATGCCAGAGGCATATATTTAGACTATTTCATAAAGATTTCAACCAACACCACAACTGCATCACAGTTATTTGCATAAAGACCAATGCTTTCTTATACAGAAGGGCATAGTAGTCTCTGATCACAAACAATGACTTTCCGATGGAAGTCACAGCAAAGCTTTTATTATTCTGGCATGCAGCTGTATGTATTTGCGTGAGTCTTTCTTGAATAGAGAATTTCTACTGATGGGTGTAGTCAATTGAAACTATCCTGTAAGTGACTGCGATTTATCACTGCACTTTATCCTGTACTGTAATTCACTGTCAGGTATCCTGTAGAGTTACTGCAATCTTTCTGAGCTGTGTGAAAACGAAATTTCGTTCTGTATGCACTCTGTGTATACAAAATGACAATAAAGAAAGTCTAAGTCTAAGTCTAGCTGGTTTCCTGCAGCTGGCACACCTGGTTGCAATTACCATCATCAGACTGTTTGGACTGTTGGACAACTACACTACACCCAATCACAAAACTTTGTGATAGAGCCAAGCCCCACTGTGCTTCTCCTTCTGTTACTCTTAATTTTCCCTTTGTGGAAATATAATTACCGAATGTTTTTTGTTTTGTTTTTTTGCTTATGTCAGTTTAGCTCACTCTTCATGTTCTCTGCTCCTGTTGGTTTCCACACGAACCCTGGATCCCTCGAGTCATTATCTCTGTAACAGAAAACTCACCTGCTCCACAGTTGTCTTCTGCTTCTCCCTGGTCCTAAGTATTCGCCTCCTTCCATTGCTCTGTTTAGTCTCCCTCTGAGTCTCAAGTATCTCCCTGCAATGCTGTCTGTTTGGATCATCTACAATTACAAAGATTTTCCTCTGCATCTAAAGTCTTGCCTCAATGTCTCACGGTAACCCTCAACACTATCTTCCAACTCCTGAACAGTAAGTTCTGTATATTCTCCTCATTCCAAAATGTAGCTACTACAATATCCCTTACCCCACCTAACCAGTCCTCTGTCGTTTGTAGGTGGTGCCCGTCCCTGGGTTATATCGTTCTACTCCATGCATTAATTTAGTAAATTTGTACCTTTAGCATTTTCTACTCTCTGTCTCTAGAGGGATTCTGCATGTGGGTCAGGAAACTGACCTGAAACATTACAGAAACAACATGCAAATCTGATCCAGCAGATTGGCTCAGGAACTCTGCCTCAGAACAAACCACCTTGATAATCAAACTGACCACTATGTTACCTCCGGCCCTGTTCAGCCAAAAGTGGAAACACACCAGTGACTATGGGGGTCTATACTGGTAGGCAGATCTCTCAAAGGTAGCATGACCCATTTGACAAATCTACCATCATTGGTTGGCACAACTAACCTAAAAGTTAGCTTAAACTTTATTTCGCACACAAAGATATTAGCTTCACAGACAAAGATAAAGAAATTTGAGGAGGCTAAAGCTAGTCGCTAACTGATGTGTCTTTAGACAAGGCGTGTTACACAGCACATGATGAACATGCACAGCCCTGCATATTTCAGGAGATTGCTGTATTAATACGGGATAAAAAAAACATTTAAACTTTAACTTTTACAAGGTAGCAGAAGCTTATGAGAAAGATATTCTCTCTCTCTGGTCCCAGAGCACAACATTTCTAAAAAATGTTGTGCTCCAGTGTTGCCAGTTATTGTGGGAGAATCAAGCAATAAGATCTATTACCTCTACCTTGTAAACAGCATAAAAGTGCTGAGAAATTGGAGAATACTAGGAGAATTAAGCAGTGACGGAAATAGGTCTTAAATTCCTCCAGCAGCCTAAGCTTACAGCAGCATAAGAACAGAGATAGCTCAGGATAACCTAAGCCACTGTAACAATAAGCTTTATCGAAAAGGAGAGATCCTTGCCTTAAAAAAAAAAATGTCTGCCTCATGGACTAAAACAGGGGGTTGATTCCACTGGAGAGAAGCATGATAACTAAAAGATTTGCCTAGAAACTCTATCAACCGGGGCACGCTCGTGGCGCAGCGGGTAGTGCGACACATATACAGAGGCCTTAGTCTTTAGTCAGCCTACTTTCATAAAAAGCGAGCCACTAGAGCTGCGAAAAATCACCCCCAATAAAAACTCTACGAACCACAAGTAAACCTGCAGTGTGAGAGCAAGGTGCTCTGTTAGGAATATATGGAGAAATCTGATGTATGATGAAGCTTGGTTATTAAGAGTTTTATATCAAGATGTTGTGACTTCCAGCTCTAATTGTCCATTCATGTATTTTCCCCCAACAGCATTAGGGCTATGGCACATTTCTTAAATAACACAACCTTTACGTCAACTTGAAATATAAACATAGCCTATATGATTGACATAGATTGAGGTTGGCACAAATTATACACCTACAAGTATAGCAGCTTCAACAAGGAAGGTTGAAGCCTAATGCCGGCAAAAAGATGAATGAACATATATGGACCGCTGTGACCGCGGTGGTGAGTCAGTGCCCTGGCCCCGGGAGGAAACTCATGCAACTGGCAGCACTTTGGCTCGTCAGCTGGTCAACCGGATTTTTTAGTTACAAACACACCTTCCTTACATTGACAGCATATAGAAATGAAATAAACTTATGGGAGATAACATCATTGTGGTCGCCACCTTCCGTATGAAAACTTCAACTTGAATTCCCACAGGAAACTCTTCAGTAAAGTCCCCATAAATTAACTTCAGCCGCTATTTTCTCTCTCATCCTTTGTTAGTTTGAGGTTGAATATGGGATGTTTGCGCTCCGCAGCTTCTGCAGTGACTGCCTCCTGTTTGAGCTGAGATAAGGAGGCTGATCTGGGGCTGCCGCTCCTCTGCTTTCCTCCTCTCAAGAGGAGTAGTCATCCACATGCTAGACATGCTAGCGGGGCTCATGGCTCGTGCATCAGCTGAGGGGGAGGAGGGAATGGGGAAGTGGAGGAGGAAGGCTGTTTGCTTGATGGTGTTCTCTGGTTGCAGAATATGAATTACATAGAAAGATAACCCGTTTTCTGATTTGAGCATTTTTGAGCAAAGAGACAAAGATGACCACCCATGGACAGGTCCTTTGGTATTTACTTTCGACATTCATACGGCCTCATCAGTCCACAACAGATCATATTATACCCCCCAAAACATCAGGATCTGACCACAAATTGGACCAAGCAGACAGAATGGTGAAGACACTGCAATGGATCCAGCAGCAGCTTGAGAAGGCATAACAACTTTGTGGGAACACAGAGTTATTACCTTCTCCACTGTTCCTGGGGGAATGCAGGATACCTTCCGAGGTGCCAGGTTGGTACCCACACTGCTGAGGTTCAGCCCATGGCATTATTCATCCCTTCTGCCAATGGCCTCACCAGACCCAATTGTCTCCAGTTTGCCTGCTGCTTCGTCTCCATGCTGCAAATTCCGCCATCATTAAGGAACTTCTACATCCATGGCAGTGGAGCTTCCTATGCTCTTTGCCACATCAGAAGCGGCTGCAGATTTCTCAACAGCTGAAATGACCAAGTTATCAGCCACTGTGGAGTTTCTTCATAACGGCAGTTGCAGCAGGTCTTCCCAAGCCAGCAGCAGCAGTGGGGAACTCCACAGCCACTGCTTCCACAGTCTGTTTCGAGCCCCCAGAGGGCACCAGAGCCCACTCAATGTTACCAGAGAGTCTCACAGCCAACCCATTGTTGCCAGAGAACCCCAGAGCTTCCTCAGTGTTCTCACTAAATCCTAGAGACTGCTCGTCTCTATATCTCCTGTACAGTCATCGTCCTCACTGGGGGGGTTCCCTGGGGCTCCTTCTGCTCTTCCCTGGGATGGGGGATGCAGCTATCGTGGTGTTGGTCCCTCTCGGGCCCCTTTGCTCTGGGGGTTCTTTTGGATGTTGGGGGTTCTGGTTTCCTGGCTGTCTTCATCAGCGCTCTGGGGGGGGGGGGGGGGGGGCTTTTTTTTTGGCTCCTCACAACCAGTACTGAGCATTTTTCTTTTGGATAAACCTTACATACACAAGTGCCCTCTCGCAAACACCCAGAGGTGCTTACAGATTCACTTCTGTCCAGAAAACCCTGTAGTTGGCATTAGCTGTCAATTTATACATCTCGTTTTAGAATATATTATGTATTTTTCAGTGATGTTATCAAGGCGTTGGTTGTTTGTACTTGTAATACTTTACCAGTTGGTTTTGCTGTTCTTTTTATATCTCTCGCTCTCTCTCTGCAGGTGTAGAAGCAGACTCTGAGGATGTTATCATGCTCTCTCCATTCCCTCTTCTCCATTTTTGTCACCTTTTCTTTCTTTTAACATTTATCTCATCTTTTTCTCTTCTTTTTTTTCGTCGTCTACCTTTTTTGTGTCCATTGAATGTTAAATAGTCCCAGAATAAAATCTATAAAAGTCATTTGCATATATAAATCAAGCGGAGCTCTATGGCAAAAGCAGTAATGCTCTCTTTGGTATTACGACAGCAATTCTTAATGCTATACTGCCAGACATGATAAAAAAAAATAGAAATGTATCTATGCATCTGTGTGTCTAAGCTGCATGATAGCTAGCGAGGCTAAGCTAATTTGCAGCTAACTAGCTTAGCCACCACAGCTAGGCAAACAGCAGGTTTAGACTGGTTAGCTGGCCAATAATATATATCACAAAGGCCACATGAGCTTATACTTTGGAAATGGCACCAAATTGGAAAGAACAGTCCATAAAACTTCAGAGAGACTTTACAAGTCACTTGTATGTGCGTAGGAGAAAAAAAAAACAGACAAGAGAAATGGAAGACAAGCCAGTAAAACAGTACTACTGCTACTAAAGGTCAAAATCGCTTCAAACAGTAAAAACACAAACTCTTAAAGCTGATCAACAAACCAAATTCAAAACACAGTAGGGGTGTCACAATTCATCGAATGATTCGACGACCTCGATGCTTCAGTAAATTATGTTTACCTATTCTGCACGATGTGTTCTGGCCAGTTGGCTACCGCTAATGCCCTGCTGTTGCAGAGATGCCAAATGCGGTTATCAACTATGAAGGGAAACAGCGACGGGCAAAAAGCAGCGCAGAGAAAGAGACCTAAAGTTTTAAAGGTTTAGAGTCACCTTAAAGCACAGATCTTCGGTCCCAGAGGTTCTGAGTTCAACTCCCACAAGCTGCCATTCTGGGTCCCTGAGCAAGACCCTTAACCCCCAATTGCTCCCCAGGCGCCGCACAGTGGCAGCCCACTGCTCCCCAAGGGGATGGGTTAAGATGCAGAAGTGAATTTCTCCATTGTGAGATCAATAAAGTTCAATTATTATTATTATTATTAAACAGAAAATAAAACTGCACAGTGAGCCTGCTGGTATCGACTGAGCTTCTAGCTGCTGAAGATTAGCTCACTTTTAGGCCCCCACCATTCCTCTTTGTTTGAGGCCAATCACATGAGGATACAGGATCATACCAATATGTGAAAACAGAGAGGTGCAGCCGTGATTAGACGGCGAATTTATCATAGTATCCTGTAGTCTAACTTGCATTCACTGCATAAATGAATGAAAAATAACTCTAAGCAGGTTCCACTACACACCTGCAGAGACACATCAGAACTAAGAGTTTGGTTCTGTTTTTTTGTTAATTTATGAAACAAAAAAATATTTGACCAACATCATTCTGTGAATCGACTGCTGTTTTTTCCTTATTGTTAAATTGAACATACATTTTTATCTGATTATGCCTCATCTATTAATATAAGCACAATTTTTTCCCTTTCTGAGAAAAGTATTTCTCTTCTGCTGTACAGCCTAACTTTAAATTTAGCTTTCTTCCTATTGATTAATATTGTCTGCAAGTCTGGTGTCTTCTCTCTACCCATTTGTACTGCTGTTGCACCCAAATTTCCCCATTGTGGGCTTTAAAAATGCAATATTTCTCGTGTCTGAATTTGTCACGCTTTAATACAGTTGAACCCGATTTTCAGCCAGACACAGTTACATTTTAAAGAGTTTATTGAAGGGGTGAATAATGGCAGATGAAGCAGGCAAACAGTCACAGTCTTGGCAGAGAATTCTGATAGAAAGTGCTGGTTTACCGGGATGAGCAGAGAACCAGGGTATGTAGGTGGTGACAGAACCAGCAGGCCGTGTGGACCGGAGAACCATTAGAACGGGTAACCAAGCAGCTGAGACTCACAGAGGAACAGGTAGCATAGCAGCATGGAGACCCAGGCAATGTCAGCTAGGAGAGTTCAGCTGGTAGGCACACAGGATCCAGTAGAGCAGGAAACAGGCTGAGCTGCAGCATGCGGATGTGGGTAACCTTAGCAGGAGAGTCCAGCTGGCAGAGCACACATGAGCAGGTAAAGCAAAGGCACACCACACAGAGAGCGCTGAACGGAGTAAACGATGATAAGCAGGAAGAATTGAGTGAGTGAGACGTTCTGGCAGAGAAGGGTAGGCAAAGGCAGGTATAAGTAGGCTGGTGAACAGGTGAGCTGAGTAACTAAGTAGTGGGAACAGGTACAGATAATCTAGAGTGGGGTGGTGGCTGGAGGCAGACTGAGATTGGAATGATAACTGCTGGTGGCTGAAATGGTGAATAAATGAACAGAAAAAGTCCTCAGGAGTGTAAAGTTAAACTAAACAGAACCATAACTATGACAGAATTAGCTATTTACTTTTGTGATGAATGTGAAATTATTTTTATTGCTTGTCCGTTTTAGTGATACAAACAGGAAGAGTTTAACTTGATCCTTAAGTACACTAAAAGGGTTCTGTTTTAATTGATTAGAATTGTGCTTTTCAATATAAAAAACCCATAATGTAATATGCAAGTGAAACTTGAATTATTTGCATTTTTTCATTTATTTCTATAACTCATAAAATAAGCTTATAAGTAATTAAGTGAGAAATCTGCAGAATACGGCACGTCTTTTAAAAACGGATTACTCAGTCGAGTATTTTATCGATAATTGATAAAATACTCAAATACTAAAATAATATTTTGTGCCACTGTGCTAAAACATAGTTTAATCCCCTGCACATATGGGGAACTGAACACAGCTATTCAAACACTAGCACACAAAAAAAACACAATAATCTGAACTGGATCATTAAACCTGACGAAAAATAAACTTTTCTTTAACTTGTAATTAAAGGAACTTTGTGGGAGGCTAGAATTGGCTGGGTCAGCTCTGGCTTATGGTACTCATCCGTGCTCTGCGGAGCTGTGGCTGCTTTGTTTCCTTAAGGGAAAAGCAGAAGGGTTACTGCTCCTAAGTCGCCTATGAAAGGAGAAAATACCATCACCTTGGGGACTCTGTGTTCGGATTCAATAATGTTAGAGGGCAGGCTACTGATCCAAGTTCTTTGACCGGGAAGGAAAATTCACTAGGTTTCAGAGATTCTTCTTTAAAGGTAAAAAGGGAGCATACGATTTACTGGATACACAGACAGCTAAATCTTGAAAGCTGTCTTAAGTGTCAAAGAGTAAAGAGAGCAAAAGTGAATGACACCAGTCCACAAGTTTGGGACCCCGATCTGAGTTGATATTCTCTGTCGTCTGAGTCGGCAGCTGGAGAGAGAGAGAGAGTGGGTTGTGGATGCACTTCGAACCTCAGTTTATGACAACAGCTTTGCAATTAATGCCAGCAAGTGTAGGTTGTTTGTCTCTTCTTGGATGAGGCTCAACATAAATAATATTAAAAAAATAAAAATTGCCATATCCATATGTATCCACTCCCTTTGCTATGAACCTTTAGAAAGTTCTGGTGCAACACATTCCTCTCAGAAGTTACATATAAAATCAAATTAAGTACACTTGTGTTGTGTGCAATCTAAGAGACACATGACATGTCAGTATAAACACCTCTTTCTGAAAGACCCCACAGACTGCAACACAACTAAGCAAGAGCCATCACATCATGAGGACCAAGGAGCTTTGCAAACAAGTCAGACAAAGTTGTTGAGAAATACAGGTCAGGGTTGGGTTATGTCCAAATCACTGATGTTTCTCCAAAGCACCATCAAATCCATCATCTTCAAATGGAAAGCCCATTGTACCACAACAAACCTGCCAAGAAACGGCCACCCATCAGAACTCATAGACCAGGCAATGGGGCATTAATCAGCACAGTCACCAATGAGTTAAGCAATTGCAACCTGAAGTTTACAGTTACTTTGTCTTATTTGTTCTTTGTCACAATAAGAAAATCCCATCTTCAAAGTTTTTGGCATGTTCTGTAAATTAAATGGTGCAAACTTCAATCCGTTTTGATACAAGGTTGTAAGGCAACGGAATATGAAAAATGCTAAAGGGGGCGAATACTTTTGTGAGGCTCTGTATATGTGTGTGAGTTCTTTGTAAAACAAAAAAGCCTGGATGGTTAAACCTTTTTAAACCTTACACTGGTGCACTTCTTCAGTGTTTTTGCTGCACATTGGTCAGACTTTTTCTTTCTATACCAGTGGGTGCTTCCTTCTGATGCAGATTAGCTGGAGGTCATAGTCTATTCATAGTTTTATGGAACCCTTCATCTTGTAAATGTAAGGTTTGCTTAGCTGAGTCATTATTGCTGGAGGATGTCCCTAGCAATCCCTGAGTATATACCTGTATATAGTTAGGCCCAGAAATATTTGGACAGTGACACAATATTTTTCATTTTAGCTGTTTATGAAAACATATTCAGGACACAATTATATAATCAATAAGGGCTCAAAGTGCAGACTCTCAGCTATTGTGTCAATGCACAATAGCTGAGAGTTTTCACATCCAAACCTGTAATTCCTAAGGGTTTAGGAATTACAGCTTTTTAATATGTAGCCACCTCTTTTTCAAGGGACCAAAATGAATTGATTGGACGATTGACTCAGAAGACTGTAAAATAAAAATCAAGGCTGCATGGGCTCTTCCCTCGTTAACCTGTCATCAATTAAACAGTTAAAAGGTCTGGAGTTGATTCCAGGTGTGACATTTGCATTTGGAAGTTGTTGCCATGAACACACAACATGTGGTCAAAGAAGCTCTCAATGGAGATGAAACAGACCATCCAGATGCTGAAAAAAGAAGAATTCCTTCAGAGAGATAGCAGAAATGTTAGGAGTGGTACATTTTGAGAAAAAAAGAGTGCACTGGTGAGTTTGTGAAGTCAAAAAGGCCTGGATGTCCACAGAAGACAACAGTGGAGGATGATCGCAGCATCCTTTCCAAAAACCCTTCACAACATCCACTCAATTGAAGAACACTCCAGGAAGTAGATGTATCAGAATCTAAGTCTAACATGAAAAGAAGACTTCAGGAGAGTAAATACAAAGAATTAACCACAAGGTGCAAACCATTAATCAGCTGCAGAAATAGAAAGGCCAGAATTGACTTTGCCAGAAACACCAGAAGAAGCCAGCCCAGTTCTGAAACAGCATTCTTTGGACATATGAGACTAATATCAACCTGTACCAGAATGATGGGAAGAACAAAGTTTGGGGAAAAATTGGAACAACTAATGATCCAAAGCACAACACATCTTCTGTATAACATCGTGGAGGCAGTGTGATGGCACGGCCATGCATGGCTTCCAATGCCACTTGGCCACTTGTGTTTATTGATGATGTGACAAAAGACAGAGGCAGATGAAGATGAATTCTGAAGTGTATAGGGATATACTTTCTGTTCAAATTCAGCCAAATACAGCAAAGCTGATTGGACGGAGCTTCAAGGTACAGGTGGACAATGATCCAAAACATACTGCAAAAGCAAAGGAGTGGAATATTCTGCAATGGCTGAGTCAATCACCAGATCTCAACCCAATCAAGCATGCATTTAATTTGCTCAAGACAAAACTTAAGGCAGAAAGACCCACAAACAAGCACCAAGTGAAGACAGCTGCAGTAAAGGCCTGGCAAAGCATCATTAAGGAGGAAACCAGCGTTTGGTGATATCTATGGCTTCCAGACTTCAGGCAGTCATTACCTGCAAAGGATTCTCCACAAAATATTGAAAAGTAACATTTTACTTATGGTTAAGTTTGTTTGTTCAATTTATTTCGATCCCTTAAAGTCTGCACTTCAGCTACATTGTAGTTCTTTCATTTCAAATCCAACTTGGTGGCATGCAGAGCCAAAATCATAAAGATTCTGTCACTGTCCAATATATATATATATATATATATATATATATATATATATATATATATATATATATATATATATATATATATCATTTACCTACAAAAAAGAGCCTTCTAAAACTATTCACATTATAGTCACATATTCCCATCTAAATCGTAATTTATGTGAGTTTTGTGTTTTCTTACATGTTGAAAACTCACAAGTGTGGCATACATTGGTATTCAGCCCCATTTACTTTTAAGCTACTAATATAATCTAATGGAACCAATTGCCTTCATAGGTCAGTTAAGTCGCCTAATGTGTATACCAGGATTAGGTTCTTAAACAATATCCCAAACTTTGAACATCTCACAAAGCTCTGTTCAATCAATCATCTGAACAAATTAAAAATAATGTACCAACTGCAGATGTACCAAGACATGTCCAAAAAAAAAAAGAACCAAAAAAAAAAAGAAAAAGCAATGGCACTTATTCAAAGATATTACGCTCTTCGTCTGAAGAGCTTTCTTAGTTTAAAACTTGTGGAGCAGAAGTTCTAAGCTTTTAAACTGTCTGGGATGTGCCATTTTGCAGATGTAAATTCAGATGCAGATTGGAATCCCCAAACAATAGAATGTTCTTAGTGCTGATGTGAGCCTGGCTCACTGAGAAATGTCAATCTTTCACAGAGCCAGAAATGGCACAACTCTGACCTTTATGAGAAAGTGGCAATAAAAAGCTGTTATTGAGACCATAGGTGATGGTTGCAGTTCTTAGGACACATATCTGTGAAAACAAACATGTGAAAGAAGCTAATATGGTAAGAGTTTTGCCATACTCATACCTCTGAGCAAACTATCCCAATGTTAACACATGGTGGTTGCAATGTCAGGTTACTTAGCGTGGGGTAAATGAGAAGATGGTTGGAGTTAAATCCAGGTCAACCCTGGAAGAAAACCTGTAAGAGGCTGTAGAAGACTTGCGACTGGGGTGAAGGTAAGGTGAACCTTCTATCAATAATTAACAATTTTCCAAAGGAAAATTAAGCTTTTAAAATTAACTGCAGCCTTGCTCATTATGAACTTGTTCAGCAGATAAACACACAGCCTAGCTCTTCTGTTATAAAACATCTCTTTTAGCAGGTCTGTCATTAATTAACCTTGTACAGGTGGCAACTGTGAAGAAGATTGTTTATATTCAGTATCATTCATTTCTTACCATTTAACACTATCTTGTATAAACTTGAGATTTTAAAAAGAAAATATGCCATTTACTAGCTTAGTGAGGCTAATCAAACTGCCTTATAAATGTTGACTGACACACATGCATTTCTGATTGCTCCTCTCTGACGACACCCAGCCATGAGAACAAAAAACACAACGTGACTCTCTGTGTGTGGGCAAGTGGGGAGGAGGGAGGGAGGCAAAGTTTCTGCATGGTAAGAAGAATTAGTCAGCCACCCCCGTGCTGACTGACACTAACTCACAGCTGCTCCTGCTCACGGTTGTGCTTCAGCTCAGCCAGCCACACAATTTAAAAGCAGAGAAGTACACAGAGAACAGAAAAGAACAATTCACAGATGTTAGTCACAGGGATGAAAGAAGAACTGAGCTGCAAATGTGACACGAATCTCTGAGGTGTAGAATGTTTTTGAAATGTGTTTGAGAAATTGAAAAATTACAACCAAATTTTAGATTTAAGGTATGAACAAAACTGCCTCTGTAACTACTGATAAACAAACTTTCTCATATGGCTCCTTTATCATTTTCTCAAACATAAAACTGCATTATTAGTCAACTAATGCTACAGGCCATTTAGGTTTCCTCTGAACTGAATACATTTCCCTAAATTGTTAACATTATCTTAATGCATTATAGTGTAAGGGATACTGATCCATTGTTGTATTTGTTCAAACCAAACATTTATGCATGTTCTGAAAGGGTGTATGCTGTAGATAAATGGTCAGACAGGGACCCTGCAAAGCAAAGCTTAGAGCAGGCACATTCATGACCAGACAGCAAAAATCTGTCAGCCTCCTGGCAACGTGAGAGGACACCTGGAGGTAATGTAAGCAGCCCTCCCCAACCCAAACCTTCAACTCCCTTCCCCCTCTTCTTCCTTTTTCTCTTTATCTCTCTCCTTACCCCCTCCCAGTGACTCATAACGGAACCTTAATAAACCAATGAGTGGGCACAATTTACAGGAGGAGGCTAAAAACTGTGCTTAAACACTGTTGCCCCCTGCTGACTGTAGTATGTCACAGCAACAAGCTCCATCTAACAAAAAAATGTCTATTTTGTTTTATTGGGACATTAGAGAAGTAACAGTTATGCCACCTGTTTTCTGTTTGCAGGTAGGTGAACTGACAGTTACATATGACTTGGGTAATTTACAATTAAAGCACAAAAGGATAATTTGCCACCCATCGTGTGTTATGTAGTGTATCTTAGAAATGTTTGACAGTTCTGGGTTTGCTGCAGTTTATTCACTGAGGTGACCTATTCAATCTGACTTGAATATATTTGACAATAACAAAACTATACTGATCACTTATGCAACATCTTGTGCAGGTGTGTCACATTATCTTGAGAGAAGGAGTATGTATTTGTGCCTTAATCAATATCACAAACTGTGAGTTAAACATTGTATAGTTCTGTAAAAAAAAAAAAAAAAAAGCATTTTGTTGTGTTTTTTTTGTGGCTTATTATATTTGTCATACTTAAGTATTTCATAAAACATTTTTCATTAAAAACACTATACTATCAGACAAAAGTAGTCCGTGTAAATACGAAATTATATTTTGTTATAATAATTAGCAATGTGTCTTTCAGATGATTGTGGAGGAATGTCAGCCCATTCTGCATTGCCAAATTGGGTAGCACTTGACAATGAGCTACACAAAATTTGATTAACTACTAGGACCACCTTGGGAACTAATCATGTACTAATTGGTAGTCAACCAGTACTTACCAGTCACCACACAACTCAGCCATATTAGGGGACTAGCGGTTAGTTACCTTGGAAACAAAGAGGAATTAATGGCTAGTTAACCAGTACTTACTAGGGAGCACACCATCCAGCCTTAATATGGGACTATTGGTTATTCATAAGGTTAACAAAGAGGAATGAATCAGAAACTAATGGGTAGCTAACCAGGAGAGACTGGGAAACACACAGTCCAGTCTTGTTAATCAGTACTTACTGGGGAACATACAGCCAAGCCTTATTAAGGGACTTCTGGTTTGTTACCAAAGAAACAGAGGAGAAATTCTCCATGTGGATTCTGAATAAACCCTCCTCCAGTGAGGTCACAGCTCATAATAGTTTCCTAGTGATTACTGATTTTATTGGGTTCTCTCTTTTGTAAACCTATTGATGAAAGACATTAGCAATTATGTTTTCTTCTACTTCTGTCATGGTATGTCTGACTATTATTGGAATGGACATTCTACTAAACTGCTAAATATTTTCTATAGAGCTACTATAGAGAGTGTGTTCATATCAGCCTTGCGGTATGGTATGGGAGCTGCACAGTGCAGGAGAGGAAGGACTTAGCATGGGTGGTGAGAACAGCGCAGGGGATTGTGCAATGCCGTCTACAGGATTTGGACTAAATTTATGCCGAACGAGTCCAAAGAAGGGCCAGAGGCATCTTCACTGATCCCACCCACCCAGGGAATGCACTGTTTGCCCCTCTCCCATCAGGTAAATGCTTCAGAAGCATTAAATCTAAAACAAATACATTTAGAAACAGCTTCTTCCCCAGAGCTATGAGGGCTATCGCCCCCTGATGGGAGACTGCAGTCCAACACGTTAAAAATAACCCAATGGTTACTAGCCCATCATCACGTTAATGTTATTGCCTATTTGCACAGTATTATTTCAGAATATCTAAATGCACATTTCTGTAAATGAAGCCTCAATTCAATGCACAAACACAAACACGGTAACCACGCCCGCCGACAGGGGGGACAAACGGGTCAGTTGTCCCGGGCTCAGGACAGAGGGGGGGCCCAAAACTGACACTCTGACCAAATGGTCAGAGTGTCACTTTGCTGCTCCCCCTCCCCTCTCGTACATGGCTCAGCGGCGCCAGCCAATCAGCACGCAGGCTCAGCCTGGCCCACCCACTATCTCACAAACAACCGTGCTGCTGCTGCTCAGACTCAGAGAGAGAGAGAGAGAGACCGCAGAAACGGAAAAACATGAAAAGGCAAAGAAACGCTGTTTGGCTATATTTTAATACCGTAAATGAAATCAAACTGTATGTTTTGTAAAAAGCCAGTTAAATTCAGTGGAAACACAACAAATGTATCTAAGCACATGAAAAACCATGAGCAAGAAAACGTCGAGCGACAGAAATGGAGAGAGGAGACAAAACTTCCGTCAATGCCCCGACAGACCCAGACCCACAGACTGACGTCACTGACTGAGGCGTTTCAGTCCTCCAGAGAACATCCAGGTAGTTAAGAGTGGTCATCTTTAGCAACACTTCATTCAATTCAATTCAATTCAATTTTATTTATATAGCGCCAAATCATGAAACATGTCATCTCAAGGCACTTTACAAAGTCAAGTTCAATCATATTATACAGATTGGGTCAGATTATACAGATTGGTCAAAAATGTCCTATATAAGGAAACCAGTTGATTGCATCAAAGTCCCGACAAGCAGCAGTCACTCCTGGGGAACCGTAGAGCCACAGGGAGAGTCATCTGCATTGTACATGGCTTTGCTGCAATCCCTCATACTGAGCAAGCATGAAGCGACAGTGGGAAGAAAAACCACCCATTAACGGGAAGGAAAAACCTCCGGCAGAACCGGGCTCAGTATGAACGGTCATCTGCCTCGACCGACTGGGGTTACAGAAGACAGAGCAGAGACACAACAACAGAAACAAAAAAGCACAGAAGCACACATTGATCTAGTAATCTGTTCTACATTAGATGGTAGTAGCGGGTGAGCCGTCTTCTCTGGATGATGTCACAGTTAACAGAACGCCAGACCAGGTGTACCTACTATGAAGAAAAAGAGAGAGAGCAAAAAGTTAAAAGCTGAAATGACGACAGTCATTTCAATGTAATACAATGCAAAACTGGAGAACAGTAGACTGAAGAACAGTAGAAATCAGTAGAGTGAGAAAATTAGACCCTGATGTCCTCCAGCAGCCTAGGCCTATCACAGCACAACTATAGAGATAGCTCAGGGTATGAGCCACTCTAACTATAAGCTTTGTCAAAAAGGAAAGTTTTAACATTAGTCTTAAAAATAGATAGGGTGTCTGCCTCACGGACCAAAACTGGGAGTTGGTTCCACAGGAGAGGAGCCTGATAGCTAAAGGATCTGCCTCCCATTCTACTTTTAGAGACTCTAGGAACCACCAGCAGACCTGCAGTCTGAGAGCGAAGTGCTCTGTTAGGAACATACGGGGTAATCAGAGCTCTGATATATGATGGAGCTTGATTATTAAGGGCTTTATACGTTATACGTCATGTTAACTTTCAAAGTAGATTATCTATCATATGTTACTGAAGCCCACACAGAAAATGTAATTAAGACCTTGAAAGAACCCAGTACATATATCCTATTAAAAAGTGTTATTTAAGATAAGATAAGATAAGATAACATTAGCTAATCCTTTATTTATGGAAAAGACAGTCCAGAGGAGGATACACCAGATGCAGAACTTGGAGGTCAACATTATGAATGGCCGCGGGTGGCTAACCAACAGCAGCAACGGCATCGAGTCAGAAAGACAGGTGGAGAATGAGGTTAGTTAACCATACTCAGACACAAAACATCGGGGTGGCAGCCGAAGTCAGGTCGATCGAAGCGAAGGCAAGAGCTTTTGCTCTCACTTGAATGTTAATACACGGCCTAATAATCCCTAAAAACGTTAAAAATAACTTAAAAACCGGTAGCGGAGAGCAGCTGCTGCAAGACGCGCCAGCGTCCACTCAGCTGCGCATGCGTGCAAAATGAGTCAATTATATAAAAGGCTCAGAAGTCTATGGGCGTTGAAAAAGGATAATCTTCCAGGAATAGACCTCATCTGGTCTGAGTGAATTAAGGTTGCTATAGTATGTGTATACAGTCTGTTTTTTAAATTATGCAGGTTTTGATGTCATCAAGACATGCCTGTAGTAGAAGTAATTGACTGGATTCATCAGGATTTATGGATAAATATAGCTGAGTGTCATCAGCATAACAGTGAAAATTAATCCCATGCTGTCTCATAATTTTACCAATCTGAAGCACATATATAGTAAAAAGAATTTATCCAAGGACTAAACCCTGTGGTACTCCACAAGTGACCCTAGAGTTTGAAGAGGATTTAATATTAACATGAAGAAACTGGAATCTGTCAGAAAGATTTATTTATTTATTTATTTATAAACATTTATTAGAGGATCAGCCCCATGAGATGAAGCATCTCGTTTTCATGGGGGTCCTCAGTAACATATCCAAACAATGTAGAAAGGAAAACAACAGAGTAGATACAATATACAAGATACAAGAAAAAGATCACACCGCACTCGCGCGCACACACACACACACACACACACACACACACACACAAGCTCTCACTAACCCCTCAACACAGAAAGAGTAAAGTAAATCACAGTAATTCCCAAACTGCAGTATTTATACCACTAAACAATAAAACCTTATATAATCTTAGACTCAGCATGATGGTGATCTGAAAGTCAAGCATATCAGAAATGGTAATAAGTAGGGCATAATACTCCCAAATATAACTGACAGAGTTGACATTACTAGATACGTATATTTCTACATATAAACACATTCATACAACCATAACTAACATGACACATATTACTGCTAAGTCTAGAATACTAAAAACATAGACAAGTGGTCTGAAGATGTGTTAACAAAGCAGTTCGGAACAGAGGAAAAGACGTAAGCGAACGGATAGATGCAGGAAGGCTGTTCCAATCACGAGGGGCTTTAACACAGAAAGCATGTTTCCCAAATTCTCTCTTAACTCTGGGGACAGTAAAGAAGATCTGTTCGTTGTGACGGAGATTATATTGTGAACTGTAAGGCACTAAATATTGGGATAAATAAAATGGATATTGAAAGTAAATGCATTTAAATATAAGTTGAAACCAATGATATTGTCTTCTGGCTGAAGGTGCAAGCCAGGACAGCTGGTCATACATAATACAGTGATGTGTCCTATAGGGGCAGCGAAGGATGAATCGGCACAGGCTGTTGTAAACCACATCGAGAGAGTGTAGGTAAGTGGCAGTAGTGTTAGCATATATAATATCTGCATAGTCCAGTATAGGTAACAGCAACTGGGAGACTATTTTTTCCTAACCTGAAAATTAAAGCAGTCTATCGATTGATATAATGTTTTAAGACGAAAGTTAAGTTTATTGTTAAGTGTGTGTATATGAGCTTTGAATGAAAGATCACTTTCTAGCCAAACACGAGATATTTATATTTTTCAGTTGATTCTAAAGGAGAAGAATCCAGAAAATGCAGATTAAGATTATTTCTATCTTTCTTCTGGAAAAGCATACAGTAAGATTTTGATTTATTCAAAAGAAGTTTATTAAATGACAGCCAGTGCTGTACAGAATCGAAGTCACACTGTAGGGAATAATTTATGTCAGAAATATTCAATTTGGAGCAATATATGATTGTATCATCTGCATAAAGATGAATGTCACATCCTGAACAGCAAAGTGGCAAGTCATTAATAAAAATGGAAAATAACAAAGGCCCAAGTGAAGAACCCTGTGGAATGCCTTTATCTACGCCTATAAAACTCGACTGACTACCCCTAAAGGACACACTCTGGCGGCGGTGATGAAGATATGAATTAAACCACAGAAGAGATGAACGGGAAAAGCCAATAGAGTACAATTTATCCAGGAGTAGATAATGATCAACTAAATCAAATGCTTTAGTAAGATCTAAGAAGATGGCACCAGTACTGATGTTGTTATCAAAACTAGAAAAAAATATCGTTCGTAAGTTTCAAAAGAGCAGTAGTAGTTGAGTAGTATTTCCTGAAACTTGACTGGCATTGAGATAGTAAATTATTATCAGAAAGATGATTAGATATTTGATCGAAGATAATTTTCTCAAAAATTTTCACAATACTATTAATTATTGAGGTAGGTCTATAATTGTTCATATTTTGGGTGTCCCCTCCTTTATGTAATGGAATGACTTTGGTACACTTCCATGCCAGAGGCACTTCATTGGTTATAAATGACAAATTAAAAAGCTCAGCCAATGGAGAGGAGAGGACATATGAAGAAATTTTAATAAACTTACCCTCAATGCCGTCAGGGCCCGATCCACTGCTAGAGGATAGCTTGCTAATGGCCAACTGGACATCAGCTGAGCTAACCTGTCGAAATGTAAAAGAGCTGTCGTAGGGCTGAGAATTAACATTCGACACTGGGTGAAAGAGTGATGACTGTACCTGAGGTGTTTGAGCAAAATGCAAACTAAACGCATTTGAAATAACAGCTGGATCATTAACAGTTGCATTATTGATTGTCATGTTACTGCTGGTACTGTTCGAGTTGTCAATTAAGGTATTCATTTTTTTCCAAAATTGTTTAGGATTATTGAAATCATGTGACAAAAATAAGATTTAAACCACCCTAATGCTTTCCCCTTAATCCCAACAGTATGTTCAAGTCTTTTTATGAGAATATTGTGATTAGCTGTATTTAATGCAGCACTTAGATCTAACAGGCAGGGCAGTCAAACTTTTTTACAGTAGCAGGCCACACGCTATCAGGTAGGAGGGTGCACTTATGCTGGTGCCTGAGCCCCGAAGGGGAGAATTTTGAAAAATATAGTCTCCCTGATGTGTTTTGGAAGCTTTCAAGACAGGTGATTATTTAAAGAATAGAGTCAGAGTGCATGTTTTAAATTGAATAAAAAGCAAAAAAAGTGAATGATCAATTCTTCAAAAACAACCTTTGTTTTTTTATTATTATTCTTAAAATTGTTTTCACATGTTATCATCATGTTTTAACAAGGTTTTGAACAAATTTGCATACAATTTGTTGAATTTGAATTACTAGCACCATATAAAACAGGTCAGATTAGGTGAATATATGACAATTTACTAACTTCCGAGCGTGCAGTGAGACAACACGCGCACACTCAAAACCGGTCTGGCGCGAGAAGAGTTTTTCAGAGTTGAGCTCGGATTGGTTCCTGCGCGCTTAACCAGAAGGCACAAATATCGCTCCATTATATAATCGGGGAAATGTAGGTGGCGGCAAGAGCTGTTATAGATGGCGATTTGCCACCATTGACCGGCTACTTTTGACTGCCCTGAACAGGACAAGTACAGACACAAGTTCATTATCTGAGGCCATGAGAATATAATTAGTGACCTTCATCAGAGCTGTTTCAGTGCTATGTTGACCTCTGAAGCCTGACTGAAACTCTTCAAATAGATCTTTGTAAGTGTTCACATACTTGATTAGCAACTACTCAATAATTTTAGATAGGAAAAGAAGATTGGGTATAGGTCTGTAATTTATTAAGCCATCTAGATCAAGAGGTGGTTTCTTAAGTAAAGGTTTAATAACAGCTACTTTAAAAGCCTGTGGTACATTTCCATTTACTAAGGATAGATAAACCATGTCTAAAATGGGGGCATTAATCAAAGGGAACACCTTCTTGAATAACTTGGTTGGGATTGGGTGTCAGGGTTCAGTTTTTACCTGCTTCACCCTGAACTTTTCTGGCACCTTCCATCTCTCAGGTAGCTCTGTTCCACACCATGCCTGATTGTTTCCACCTGCTACAATAATCAAGCCAAGCCTCATTCCACCTGTCCAACCTTCTATATAAGCTCACTTCAGTCTGCTCTCCCCCGCATCTGCACTCAAACCTCATCTTGCCAATGATTCCCACGTCTGCCAGCCAGTGATTCTCACGTCTGCCAGTCAGTACGTCTGCCTGACAGAACTTCCTATGTATGTCTAACAGAGCTTCCCATGTCTACCAGACAGAACTTCCCACCTCTGCCAGACAAAGCTGCCTGACAGAATTTCCTATGTCTGCCTGCCAGACCTCAGTCTTCCTGTTTCATTTAACTGCCGGCTCCAGCTCCACCGCCACCGGCAGCATCTGGAGGTCCTGTTACATCGCCGTCAGTGTCAGAGGTTCTTGCTGCGCCGCCTCCACCGGCCCTCGCTGAGGTTCCTGCTTCGCCGGCCCTTGCTGTGGTTCCTGCTCCACCACCACCGGCATCAGAGGGTTCTGCCGCTCTGCCACCGGCCGTCTCTGAGGGTCCTTCTTTGCCGGCGCCAGCCGCTGAGGGTCCTTCTTTGCCGGCGCCAGCCGCTGAGGGTATTGCTTTGCCGGGGCCAGCCGCTAAGGGTCCTGCTTTGCCTGCGCCATCTGCTGAGGGTCCCGCTCGGCCGCCGCCCGAGGCCACCAAGGGTCCCGCTCCACCTCCGCCTGAGGCCACCAAGGGTCCCGCTCCACCTCCACCTCTGCCTGCCGCCACCGTCGCTCCCCAGTCCTGCGAGGGGGTCCAGGGGCACCCACCTAAAGCCGTCGCTCCCGAGCCCAGTGAGGCGGTCCTGGGGGACCCGCCTCCAGACTCCGCTCCACAGACCATCGAGGGGGAGACCTCCAGTCTCAGCACCAGAGTCATCCAAGAGTCCTGCCCTACAACTCCACTCCCAAGTGGCCCCACTGGCCCTAAATGCAGAGACACCACGGAACAGCACAAATATGCAAAACAGAGGTGGTGCATGCAGGATTTGTATTCTGTGCTATGTTCCACTCTAGTAATTTCTGTCCAATGGGCAGTGGTGGGCACAATCACACTAATCCACAAACAGATAATTGTGCAGCTAAGTTTTCGTTCAGCCAGCAAACAGTTTAGAAACTAAGCAAATCCTCGAGGGACATTTAACCAGCATGTTAAGCATAGGAGTACATGTATCTACACAACAATGATAAAACCAATTTTTATTTATGCTTTATTATTCAAATATAGTGCACTTGAAATCTAACATTCATTTTCATTCACCACTTATTTCTATCTATCAGTCATTGAAGGTAATCTTTTCCACAGACCAGTTCTTAAGTTTTATTAAACAAACCTGATGTTGAGTATCATATTTAATAACATACCAGAGAAAGTTCCAGTGAGAGAGGAGTTTGCTCTAACACTCCATTAAATATTTCTGCTCACTACCATTGACTCCTGAATATTGGTCTTGTGCTTACAATAAGCCAGAATGCTGGGAGCTTGGAAAGTCAAGGTGTAGAAAGTAAAGAAGCGCCATTCTTTTCTGTTTTTACAGAAATATTTTTTTTAAAAGTAATGTTTAAAATTAAACTAGTAATCTAACAAATGAACAAGTCAATAACAGCTTGTAAGACTCCCAGAGTTAGTCGAAAAAATACCAGAAAAACAGGAAGCAAAAAAGTGTCAACTAAAATGGGTCTTCATGTTTTATATGCTGCTTCATTCTTCCAACACAGTGTATGTTTGCTGATAAATCATTTAGATGAGTATATTGTTTCAGCTCACACTGGCTTTAAATGTACAGGACCAGTGACATCAGAAAATTGCAATGCATGAGTGCATGAAATCACTGTTTCTTATTTAAAACAGAATGGCTGTGAACATTCTTGTGTGTCATGTGTGTGGCCAGCTGAGTGTTGGCAGACTTACATTTGGGGAAGACACTTCACCCTGCGCACAGACCATAGCCGACTTACTGCCCTGCTATCCACCAGAGGTTTCGGAAGAACAGGTATGAGGATTATGAGGTGGTCTGCTCGTCTCATGTGCTTTAATTACACTTTGGATTGCAAGCCAGGTTGTGATAACGTCATAGCAGACTGTTTGTCACACATGCCCCTGCCATCATACCAACCTGTAATTGATAACGGCCCTTCATTTGTGTCTTGCTTACTGTATGTGCATATGTCTATGTCTATATCAAAATCAAAATAAAGGTTTCAGACAACATTGTTTAAATATTATTTTAGCAGCAGCAACAGTAATTGTCACACATTTCTGTGTCAAAACTGTAAAAGCACGGTTCAATTTTCCTTTTGGTCAATGACATGTTCTCTTAAATACTGTATATACACAGCATGAGGAGCATTGGCAGTTGTGAGAGGAAAGAAGACGCAGCTATCATGAACACTTATATGTGGAAGTGTTCGTGTCTGTAAGTGAAAACGTTGTATAATGTTACACATTTTCAATCGTTCTCCACCACAGATCTTGGATGGCTGGGTGGATTAAAATCTGACTAATCAGAGCACACTGGCAAATCAAACCAACATAACAATTCTAACAGTGTTTGCTCAAAAATGCAGTTCAGTCTAATTTATTCAAGGTAATTTCTGTTTCTGTGTCATTTTCTGACTGAATTACTAAATGAACTTAGACACATTTTGACTAACAGAACAAATGAAGGAGATCACTCTGTGCAAAGAACCTGCAGCTTCAACATTTTAATCAATGTGTGCTCTTCCTCTCTCTCTCAATTAGCACCGGAAGGCATAATAAAAAGCGTATGAGCACTTATGAAAATGTGTGAGGGATACCATCAGGCCACTGCACTCAGAATGTGAGTGCTGGAGCAGATGTGATATCACCACTTGGGGTCACTATTGTCCTGAGAAACAGCTGCACGCTCTTAGTGATGTCCTCAATTTGAGGTCAGCATAACAAGCCCTTACACTGACCTCCTCAAAGTCAGGCCACATGTTGTTTAGCATATGACTCTCAAAGTATTCATTGTCAAAATGATGGATCTGTAAAACATAGCATTAACAATATGACATGGTGAGACAATTGGTTATACCCAAATAAAATAAAGTATGGAAGAAATTGCTGCACAGGAAGGATAAAGAATGCAGAGAGGGAACTCTATTAAGAAAGTCTTGTACTTGCGTGCACTGTTTATTGAACCAAGTTGTTGCTAGGTCAAGATGTCATCATTACGAAAGTGAACCAAGTCTTGCTAATTAACCTAATTCTAACAGAAGACTTTTTTTTTAAATCTAAAGATCCTTTTAATAATTTTTAGGTTTTACTGTGTGGTCATAGACACGATTAATATAAAATTTGTACTAAGGTTTTTATAGCATTCTTCACTATTTCTAAGGCAGTTGTGGTCTTTTGGGAAGTGTTGAGTTGTGCAACCAGAAGGTTGTGAGGTTGACCTGAGCTGTCCTGACATGTTTATATGTGCTATGTGTGCTTGGGCAAGGCAGTTTAGCTTGAGGTTCCTCCAGATCTATATATGTGGGTATAAATTTGTGAGCGAGGATGGCTGTATGACACATTAGTATCAACATGCATTGAATGATCCGTATAACTCAAAAGTGCAATACAAGCTGTTCATTTTATCCTCTTTTTCAGCTAGCACAGCACCAACAGCTAGCTCTGCGTAGAAGTCCTAAAAAGCTAAATTTGGAAGAATGGGATCTGAAATATGATGGCTACTTTATTTTAAATTCTACTTTTTTGTATAATTTTGTTTTGTCACAAAATTTGCCCTGTTCCACTTTTCACACATCATCTTTGTGTATCACAAACTTTTTTTCCAGAGGACATTGGGTGAGAGATGGGATAGGTGCCAGTCTTTCACAGGGCAACACAAAGCCATTCACCCTCATTCCTTAAGGTAATTTATAGCAATCACTTGATCAACAGTCATGTTTTTGGTCTGTGGAAGAGTACCTTGAGCAAACCAACCCAGAGAGATGGGGAGAAAACAAACACGGGGAGCATAGGGAGATCACACAGACTCCATGCAGAAAGACCCCAGGCCAAAATTATTACCCAGGTCCTTTTTTTATCACTGCAAGTAAGGCAACAGTGCTGGCCAACTGGCTCACTGGGCAGCCCAGTTAAAAGCATTTCCATGTTCAAATATTGACTTTTCACAATCACTTCTCAATGGAATTGAAACCTATGATTGGCAAGTTCGCTGATTTAAACATAGGAACCTTGCAATGTCTCTTACCAGTCCACGGAGCTAAAAGGAACACCACACACATCACACTTTGCGTGACATGATGTATAGGCACAGCCCACCTCACGGAAAGTAACGAAAATAGCCAGAGAGAAGGGAGCGCGCACTTTATAGTTCACCTTTGGAAGGCTGTATGCCTGGATTTGACTCACATAATCCATTTGTGTATCTGTCATGTTATGACATTGGAGTTAAAGGCTGTGCAAAATTGCCACAGCAGTCCAGAGCTCCTTTCCTCCCCACAATAGTTCGTAGTGTTGACCCAATAAAAGGTCAAGGAGCAGGAGCTAGAAACTATATTAAGGGTATTTGGGTGGAGCCTGGGACTCTAACGTCATTGAGATGTCTCCTAACAAATTCCTTTAAGTTTTAACTCCCTAGTGGGGATAGTTTCTACATTTACTCCCATTCCCATTTTTAATCATCTAACTCCATCTTCTGCCTTCTGTTTCCACGACATTCTGCTGAAAATATCTGGAGAACTGCCAACTGTCTACTGGTGTGTGTGAATGTAGCAAGTGCATTTAGTCATGCATGAGAAAGCATGTATGTGTTAAATGGGCAGTGCTTTTGTGTGTTCACAAAGGCACACCATTTTCATTTAGTTGTGTGTTACGGAAATGTGAATTCAATTGACGACTGAAGGCTGAAATCACAGAATACCACGTGTGTGTGTGTGTGTGTGTGTGTGTGTGTGTGTGTGTGTGTGTGTGTGTGTGTGTGTGTGTGTGTGGACAAAAGGACGAATGGGCACCCTGGTTCACTGCTTTTTAGGGGTCTTGTTTCTCAGTCTATGCGTGAATCAGTGAGAGTAAATGTGTTGAAAAGCGAGAAAGAATGCAAGAAAAAGAAGCGGTGGAGGGGTGTTGTCTTACAAGCAACAACAGCACATTGCAGAAAGAGGCATTTTCAACCAATTTATTAATCCTTTAAGGCAATGTTCCCTGTTCAAAAATGCAAATTGAATCAATCTGAGTCTGACTTTTAAGACTTTCAAGTGGGATTTAATTAGAAGCTGAGGCACAGAGTTTTAATGAGAGAGGGGGTGGAGAGAGAGAAGGAGAGGCAGAGCAGGAGAGAAAGAGGGAGAATGGAGGGAGGGATGGGAGGACATCTTTTAATGTGTTTCCTACAGGAAGAGGTGAAGGACACGCAAACCCAGTGCTGATGGGTTTTCTTCACACAAGATATTCCATCGTTCCATCCGACCATCTGTCCATCCACCCTTGGTGTCCTTCACCTTTGACCTGGCTGTTTATGCCCAGGGAAGGTTGGAGCATAGGGTCTGCTTTGTAACTTTAAACAACACCCAACATCCTGCAAGCCCACACACATAGCCAAGAGTGGTAAAATCAACACACTTCCTCTTCCGGAATACTGCTACAATATCCCTGTCTGAATCCTTTGTCCTTTTGTGTTGCTGTTATTTGCTCTGATGTATTTTCTCATTTCTCCTCCTCCTCCTCTCTTCCTCACTGAGATTTTCTTCCCATCATTTTCCAAGCCTTAAGCTGACTGAGCCTCCCAAAGCCATCAGGTCTGATTGTCTGATCCTGAAGCATTGGGTCCACAGGCTCAAATGAAAAATCAGAATTCCTCTCAGCCTCTGTTTTGATTCAGTTTCATTCAGGTCTCCTCTGCTTTCCGATTGTCCTTTTCCCACCTCTGTTTCCCACTCTATCATACCTACACCAAACACAGTCACACATACTCTTCCCTGCACCCGCCAGTCTTACCTGATGCCTAGTCTTGTTCTTCTTTACTTGAAGACTCTGGAATAGCTATGAGATACTTGGGGAAGTTTTGAGGTAAAGGCTTTGGAACATGTGTTATTATCCACCCCTGTTTGTCTTTTTGGTTCTCACTTGCATTTGTAATTTGATCTTTTATAGGAATTTATTATTATCAGTAAGGTCTTATCATCAATTAAATGAATTCATTTTGCTTTGTTCAGTTTCTCAGTTATTCCTCGTATTTTTTCTTAGAAATCCTTCAGTGCAGGGGTCTTCAACCTTTATCCTCAGGATCCACTGTCCTGCATGTTTTAGGTGTTTCCCTGCCTCCACACACCTGATCTAAATAAACGAGTGATTAACAGGCCTCTGCAACCCTTGTTGGCTGCTGAGGAGGATATGCAATAATTTAATTTGGGCGTGCTGGAACAGAGACAACCATGCAGGACAGCAGGTCCTGAGGACCAGGGTTGAAGACCCCTGCCTTACATCATTTAATAGCCAAGGAGGATCTTTAAAACGGCAATGCACAAGTCAGTTATTTCCAGGAATACTACATTTCAGATATCTAGAAGGGTGTTCTCGCTCACCACAACAAACATTACAGTTATCTCATACACAATTCCTAAAACAAGTGATGCATTATTATTAAGTTACCTTAAACTTTTCTCTCAATCCAGTTTTAATTCCAGATGTCAAAAAATTAATTTATTTCTGTAAGAATATAATCTAATATCTTCAATGTATCTTTCTGCATGGAGTTTGCATGTTCTCCCTGTGCATGCGTGGGTTCTCTCTGGGTACTCCGGCTTCCTCCCACAGACCAAAAACATGACTGTTAGGTTAATTGGCTTCTCCAAATTGTCCTTAGGTGTGAGTGTGTGCGTGAATGGTTGTTTGTCTCTCTGTGTTGCCCTGCGACAGACTGGCGACCTGTCCAGGGTGTACCACGCCTCTCGCCCTGTGAACGCTGGAGATAGGCACCAGCAACCCTGCGACCCCATGAGGGATAAAGCGGATCAGAAAATGGATGGATGGATGGATCTTAAATGTAATTTTTTACTTGTAAAATTGTTGTTTTGACTAGGACAAAATATATATTTACTCTCTAAAATAAGAATTCTGTATAAGTGCATTTTTGATTAAATGTTAACACAATTTGCCAGTATCAGCTTGTTTGCCTCAGTGTTTCTTCTATTCACTTAATGAATAGAAGAAACAATTTTCTTTTATATTTAAAAACAGCCAGTAAATCAGCATTTTTAAACCTATGTGGGTTAAGGTTTCAGTGGCAGAGATGGTGAATGATGGGTGAAGTCCTACTGTTTTTGAGATGAAAGAATTCAGCCCAGGTTGTTTAGTTGATGTTTATTCAAATGAAAGAGTGGAGTCAATGAGAATACCAAGGTTGCAAATGAATGGGGATTTAGTGAGAGTGGTATTATCAAGATTGAAGCACAATTATTAGGTGGATTTGATTATGTTTTTTGGACCACTGAGGATTATGTCAGTTTTGTCTGTGTTTAATTTGAAAAAATTGTGCTTCATCTAAGTTTTGATAGCAGCGGTTGAAGGTGGAGTCTATATTGAGGTACGGATGTGGTGAACATGTAAATCTGTATTTTATCTGTATAACAGTGGAAATGGATTAATGGATTTAGTTTTAGATTAAGAACATTTCAGATAGTTGCTGAGAGCAGCTCTGAAAATGGAGAAAGCTGATTTTTTTATATCTTATTTAGAAGGTGTGGTTGACACCATTGTGAGGTGTGACACTGTCTTCTAGGAACTGGGATTGGTTGATACAAGAAACCCTAATGCGCTCCTATCAATCAATGTAGAGAAATTAACTGATAAGACTGGATTAAGAAATGTGTGACATGAAGATGAGATTTAGCAAAATTAAATAATTGTCACACACAAGTGTTTGAACTTACCTTATTTATATCCTTATTCTTATTTTGATTTACTTATTTTCACGTTTACTCGCCATACGAAGCATTTTATTACTTAATCTATTTGATATTAATGTGCACTCACCTGGCAACATTTTACTGGGATTGTTTACTTGTACAAAGCGATTGTATTTGGCAAAACAAGCAATTTTTATTCAACAAATGACTAGAAACAAGTCTAGCGACTTTTCTCTGTGTTTTTGGCAACTTAACAACTTCTCTAACATTCCCGTCTCAAAAGTTGAACGAGCTGTGTGGGGTCTTCCTATTTTCTCATCACTGTCTCACAGGCACAGGCAGCTTCTGTGAGTCCTGAAAGCCTTGCATGCATTGTGAGCAGAGAGCAGAGGAGACCTGCTCGGGTTTCGCATTGTAAATTTATAATGCACGCACAAAGCTGCCCATTCCACCCTGTATTACAAAGTGGGGTATCAATATAGTAATTATAGTAGGTTATAGAATCTAGTTTCTCTTTTTCCTCTGAAACTGTTACACTAACATTACCTGATTACCACACAGCTTACCCCACCCGTTTGACCACCACCACGGTTGAAAAAAAAAAAAAAAAATACAGAGGAACCCTGGAGTGAACTTCATGAAATATTTCTGATTTTCTATATATTGCCTGCATCCACACTGTATACATTAAACTGGACCAAAAGGACAGTTATCCGAGACAAACTTAGTGACTGAGGTGAATAAGGCTACGTTCACACTGCAGGCTTTGATGCTCAATTCCGATTTTTTTTTTTTTTGTGAAATCGGAATTTCACAAAAGTGTCCGTTCACATTTCCAAATATACCAAATATATGCGACTTGTATGTGATCTCCTGTGTGAACTGCATTCATACACCTAAGTGTCCCGCATGCGCAGTAGAGGACGCGATGAAGTCATACGTAGCAAACGTGCTCATTGTTTGTGGAAGTAAACATGGATCGTAATGCTGCAGCGTATCTTGCGTTCTTTACGTTATTCTCCAAGCACATTACCAATGCAATCTTTTTGAGAAGATCGAAAAGGAAGAGAGCCAAATTTTTTGTGATGTGAGCAGCTTTACTGATACGGACTTCATTCATAATTTTTGAATGACAAAGGCAACCTTTGTGCGTCTGAACAGATGTCTTTAGCGCTGTCACATAAAAATACACATCTTCGGGGGCCATAGCAGCGAGTAAACGCGTTGCTGTGGTGGCGGTGTGCCACGATCAGTTTCATGTAGAGGAAACCCAAATATATGGCTTTGTAACTATATCTAAAATGTATTTTATTTTATTCTACAGAAGGGTCCCACTTGCTTTTTTTAACTTTCTGTTTTTGTAAATAGCGTCTCTTGCATCAACAGAACTAATTTCCACTATTCTATAAGCATTTCCCTGTGACACTTCTTGTCAATAAAGTTACTGTGACCTTGCAAATTATAATTATAGCCTGAGGATAATTTTAATGTCAAAATAAATTATTAGTGCATTTTGATATTTTATTATTTATCACTAGCAATTTGGGGAAGGAAATATTTTGATCCTGACTTAAAATGAACTGAATTAGCCTTTAACTAAATCCCAAACTAATCCTTATCTTTTTTGCTGTCGTCTGATGTTGAGCTGTAAACATCTCTGAATGAGATGTGCTGCAGCTGATGTTAACTTTTCCAGGAATAAGCTTAGGACCATCATTATTCATGACAGATCACAATTTCGACAAATAGCGGTCATGGGAAAGAGATGCTTGAAATATTAGTTTTAAATAATCAAAAAGTGAAAAGTCTAATTGTAAAGGTGCAAATACTTTACTGTGAAAGGTTTTTCCAGTTTTTCTTTCCCTTTTTGTTATACTAAAATGTTTCAGATCATTAAATTGATTTTGATATTAAAGTGAGTTTATCTGTGTAAATACAAAATGCAGTTTTTAAATGATTATTTGATTTATAAGGGAAAAAAACTCTATTAAAACCAACCCTCTATGGGAAAAACTAATTGTATTGTAATCTATATGCCATTAAGTCAGTTACAGAGGGGTCCGTTTCAGAGTGGGAACTCAAGATTGAGACTACGACTCAAGCTGAATTTCAGTTACAAAAAAAAAAAAAATACTTCAGCCTCAACTAAGACTTGTGCCATAACGCCTAACATCTGGCTTGGACTCTTGGTCTAAGACTTGAGTCTTACTAACACTTTTTATCTCATGTAATGAAGACTGAAAGAAAGATGGTTTGTGAGGTACAGACTGGAGGTCCTGTACATGTTTTACTGTCAAAAGACGAACAATCTTTTCATGTCAGTTGTAGCTTCTCAATGGTGACCACATGAATGTCTTTCCAAATTAATGCTGCATTAAAAGACTTTGGACAATTTTGAAATTAAATAAATCTAACTTACACCCGACATTCATTCACTGTCCTTATTTTTTGGCATTTGAGCTAATCTTAGATTAGACTAGTTTGTTCTTTTTTGCTTCCTTTTTTCATTGCTAATAATTGTGTGTAACTGTCTGTGTTTCCCACCGTCACACCCAAATTTCCCCATTGCTGGACAATAAAGGAATTCCAACAGCGAAACAAGACCCCTTGAAGACATTGCTCTAGGACCAAGACATTAATTAAGTAGTTGGTGGGAATTTGTGTTCGGCTCAGGGGGTGGAGTGCATGATGTCAGTGTGGTAGATGAGCTGGCAGTGTGCAAACCACAGGTTGATTGAATATGTGAGGTCCAATCTATTAATAATAACTAAGACAGTACCTCTACCACCTCAGAGCCCCCACTCCCATATATAACCCTTAGAACAGCCACCAGGGCCCACTAAACCGAGTCCCAAGCTGGCAAACACTTTGGCAAACTAGTGCTGATGAGGTCTCATCTTTCATGTAAAGTGCAGTTGCGTCTCAGTGAATTAAAGTAAGATGAGTTAAGAAATTCCTTTACTGTACCACAATGGGGAAATTCGGGCATGAGAGCGGTGAAGAATGACAGAGTTACACACAGTTTATAGAAGTGAACAAAACAAGCTATTTTAATTTAAAATTAGTTCCAAAGCAACAGAGGATGAGCTTTATCAGAAATGCCTAAAATAAAGGTAAAAAATAAATGTCTAAGTACACAATTATCGATAATCTGTAATACTCTGGTAAAAAAATAAACTTTGGACATTTATTAGTACCAAATTTGTCAAAATGAACAGAAATAAACATTTAAAATATTTACTGCATGGAATAATTTTATCTAAAATATGATCTCCACTTTATGCACAAATTGCTAAAAGAATCTATTGATAGTATTTTAAATGATAGACTGACAGTCTCTGGGGTTCCCAGTGGCCCTAATGTAGCGACTTCTGGTGGTAGACAGCAGTCCAACTGTGACCCTGCATGGTGTAAGCAGGTGTAGAAGATGGATGGATGGATAGTAATATAATTTATAGAGATAAACCTTTAGAGTGTAACCCCTAAAAAGACAAACACATGATATTCTTAGATGTTTTTTTCATGCTATCAACAGATCTTCTCACTCGAAACAGATGTATAGTATTCCACAGAAAACTCAGCTCTCATGAAAAATTGCTTTTTTTAGACTCAGATGTACTACTTCCACACCTACCATTTGTCCACACTACAGACAGTTCAGTCTTAAATGAAACAACTGCTCTAAAGATCTATGATCCTGAAAACACGCAGGTCTCATCAAGCCTTCATGATGCAAGTATCTGAGATGTGGAATTCCTTTTTAAAGTTAAAAAGTCAACAAATGGCAAAGTGAAAAAAAATAAATTGAAGGCAAGAGTGGAGATGGATTGGTTTTCACTCCTACAGATCAACAATTGGACCTACTTAGACTTTTTAAAAATGTGTCTAGACAGCTGCTTCTTCTCCAGAGTCATCCTCCTAACATTGACAAGTCTTCACACGTATTAGAAGGTGAAGGGTGAATGAAAACAGTGGAAGAAACTGGTTGATGGCAAACAAAAAAGGGAAGAAGAGAGAGATGGGTGTGAAGGTTGGGAATGAGAGATGGGAGGGCAGACGAGGAAGAAAAGCTGCTGGTTTGTGTGCCTGTGCATCCTCTCAGACAGAGAAGGGAAGATAAAGCTAGAGATGGATTGGAGGGGGTGAGGAAAAGAGGCAGAGGCTTTAATGAATTAATGACTGTTCTCACAACTAGATGCCTCCTCTCTGCGGCTCAGACGCGGTAGATGAAATAATAAATAAACACATGAATAAGTGAAGAGGCCTGGATGAGACGGAACTCCAGAGGGGAAGAAGATGGGGGTGGGGGGTTGGGGTCTGGAAAGGGGGATTGGCACACAGCAAACCTCTCTGGTGATTTGCTCCAACATCAAGCAGCTGGAGGTTACTGAAAAATTTAGCAATACACAGGGAGTCAGTGAATGCTAATAGAACAGGGCCAGCTTGTCCAATACCACAACCCTCCTATAACAGCTCACCCCAGCACGCTCAGACCACCTTGAGTCTCAGGTGACCTTGGTTGATGGCGAGATTCAGCAACCGCCGTGCATGCAAACGAGATTCAGCTTAAGGCTTTGCAGGGCTTCTGTACTCTGCAGGGTGCAAAAAGGGCAAATGTTGTTTAGATGACATGTTTAGCATGAAAGAGGCCCAGACAAAGACACATTAACTTCATCATCAAACGCGATTATAAGCCCATCTTAAAAACAGCTATTGTTGTTTCTATTAAACTTATGTGATTTAAATTGTGAAACGTTAACTTGTTATGGTGTTGTACATTTAATTTACCTAAATTTCCTATTTTGCTCATAAGGAGGGCTGACATGAGATATAAGCACACTTACTATATTTGTCACATTCTTATCAGGTTATCCTGAGTTTAAAGCTTATGTAATCATTTGAGCTGTAACAGGCCAAATGGAAAATTTGATGACTTGTCGACAGTTACAGTTTGTACACCCTGTGTAAACTAAAGAGTTATAAGTTAGCTTTATTAATTCAATAAAGTTGGTTTTGCCAAAATGGAGTCCTTTGGAAAATTAGAATCAATTTGAAAGATACAGTTCACACTGTTTTATATCTTTCTGTAGAGTTTAAACATTTTATTGGCATATCACAGGGCAACATTAAAACACACAGCCATATAAACACGCCTAAGAACAACTGGGAGAGAACAATCCACCCAACCGTCATGTTTTTAAAGAGTTGGAGGAGGCTGGAGTATCTGGAGAGATGCATGAACAGAGAGGACATATGCCCAGAAAACCCCCATGTTGAAATTCAAACCCAGGACCTTCAAGATGCAAGAAAACAATGCTAGTAGCTGTACCACTGTACCGACTATTGTATGTGTTCAACACTAAAAGTTTAGTTGAGATCATGGATTTATAAAATATAATAGAGGCTGCACTTACTTTTAGAGTTCCTCAGCAGCTAAAGTAACATTATTAAGCTATTTAGCTTTATTTCAATGAAGCTAGTCTAACAAAATCCAAACATTAATATAAAACAACAGGTGGCATTGTGTACTACATTGAAAACACACAAATAACCTGAGAAAGAGGGAGATGTTCCTACCAAACATTTCTAGGAAATCTGTTCTTCGCCAGCAATGAAGACATAGTCCTATAATTTAATCTGCATCTATTTTCTGTAGAATATTTAAATGTCCTGTAATGCTATGTTATTATATTCTGTTAACCATAATAATGTACAAACTGAATTTTTTTTAAATACATACATTGCCAGTGATGATTTCCAAAGAGGGGTTTGCCCGATTAAAAGTAGCTTTTGAAAGTACCAACAAGTTGGTAATAAACATACTTTTCATTAAACCCACATTTCTCTATTCAAATTTGGTCTGATTTAATATTTTCCAATCTGGTCATTCAATATCCTGTATAGAATCCAATAATCAAAGTCCCCAATATTCCCAAAATATTGGCCATTTTACCAGTACTCATCATCTACCTGCATTTAACTTATGGAAAGCTCCAGTCAAGTACTGCTGCTCGACCACAAGAAAGGGTATTATTTTCATTAATGTTACCTTCATTAGCTTATACAACTAATGATTGCAGTGACATGGAGCTAAACCAGTGACAGCTGGTAGATGATAAGGAGTACCGGAAAAATGGAAGGTCCATGAAGGGGCCTTCAATTTATCCCCAACGGCAAAACAATGCAAGCTTGTAGTGACATTGTGGCTGAAGGAACTCTGCAGTGACACTGACATCTCTCATTGAAAAAAAGCAGCATCATAAAATGAGAATATCATCATACGTTTTTACTTTCTAACATTGTTTGACTTTTCAGTGTCTAATTTTTCAATGCCAAATCTCTTTTTCAATGTCGTTGCAAGTTGTTTTAGCTCCATAAACAACAGGCAAAAAGCAGTGTAGAGAAGGAGACCTAAAGTCTTAAAGGTGTAGGGACACTGTAAATATACCAGAAAAGAAAACTTTTTTATATACTAATTAATCTTGTGTGTCAGTCTGGTGTCTTGGCTTACCTGTTTTTGCCACTGTCACACACTAATTTTCCCACTATGTGACAGTAAAGGCATTTCTATTCTATTAAACATCGGTGTCAATAGTTTGAAAAAAGCAGTATTTATTATGCCTGAATTTAAATGAGCTGTTCACCTTTTTGATGAATATGTAATTTTTTGTCTATTTGTGGACTAAAAAACTAAGAGTTTAATTTAGCCCTGGCGTACACTAGAAGGGCTCTGTTTATCATGAATAGAATTAGGCTTTATAATGTAAAATAAATAAATAAAATGCAACATGCAAGTGAAACTTTATGTATTGTTTTTTTTTTGTGACCATTTTCACTACAGTAGCTGCTCCACTTTATTGATCTCACGTCAACCAGAAAGGGCTGAGCTTTTAACATTTTGATCCTATCCTTGTTATTCAAAAAAAGAGTTGCGTTATTTGCTCATTTGTATTTTTTCCCTTTATTTCTATTACTCATAAAATAAGCTTGAGTAATTATGTGAAAAATCTGCAGATTGTAAAGACTTTTACCTGATTTACTTGATTAATCGTCAGAATAGCCGATAGAGTAATCGATTACTAAAATAATCATTTATGACAGCCCTACAGAGCGTGTCTCAATATTATGAACAGGTTTCCTCCAATAGTTTAGGTACTTCAAGATTCGATCAGAGAACCGTTGATTAATTAATCCATACATAACTTTTAGAAACCCAAGAAGACCAAAGTGCTGAACAGGTCCGTAAATGTGCTAAAAGACAAACAGACAAACAACAGATGACCAATGACAAAAACTAAAAACAGTAAGTTAAAGAAGTTTAAAAAAAGACATATTAAGCCTAAAATTTCTTCTCTACTGAAATAAAAAGCTTAATTAAAAAGGGGACTTTAAAAGCGATCTAAAACCATTAAAGGTATTTGATTTCCTTGCAGTCAGAGGAAGATAGTTTCATGGACCGCAGAGTCCATAAATATTTACAGGTATGATTAAAGACATATATATATATGCATGCTCATCAGAATCAAAATATTTTTTGTCACCATGAGTTACCGTGGCAAAATTTTCTTTGGCTACTTCGGTTCACATTACACATAATGAAAGCAAAAAAACTGACAATGAACAAGGGTTAATTTTTTTTTTTAGCATTCAGGAAAGTTGCAGATAAAGATAATGAGGTAGTAAGGTGCTTATTGAACAATGATGATTGAGGCTTCGTTTACAGGAATGTGCATTTAGATATTCAGAGATGAATGTGCAGTAGGCAGTAACATTAAGGTGATTGTAACGTATGATGGGATAGTAACAGTGGAGTGATTTTTAGCGTGTTGAACTGCAGTCTCCCATCAGGGGGCGATAGCCCTCACAGCTCTTGGGAAGAAACTGTTTCTATGCTTATTTGTTTTGGCTTTTTCAGGCTTCTGAAGCATTTACCTGATGGGAAAGGGGCAAACAGCACATTTCCTGGGTGTGTGGAATCAGTGGAGATGCGTCTGCCCCATTATTTTGACTCGTTCTGCATAAATTGAGTCTAGATCCTACAGACGGCATCCCACAACCCCCTGCACTGTTCTCACCACCCATGCTAGCTCCTTCCTCTCGTCATGTACAGCACTTTGAATTGTTATGTTACTGAAATGTGAAATTGTTACTTGTCTTGCCTTAATTCTGTACAGGTGTGTGTGTGTGTGTGTGTGTGTGTGTGTGTGTGTGTGTGTGTGTGTGTGTGTGTGTGTGTGTGTGTGTGTGTGTGTGTGTGGATGTGCCTCCCCAGACCAACACTGACCCAACACCCAACTAATCATGCTTTGTTGCTGGCACCATGACATTCAACTCAGCTTCTCCAGACCCTTTCCTCTCCATGATGTCAGATTGAACCTGCTCTCATCTGCTAAAGGGGAGTTTGCCTTCCTGATGATGTTATATGCATGCTTAGTATGAGGGAATGCAGCAAAGTCGATGACACAATGTAAGCCAAATCCTTGTCCAGGAGGAGTGAATGCTGCAAGTCAATGACTTGATTCAATGCAACAAACTTAACTTCACAGTGTTGTATAAAATTATGATCAAATTGCAATGTATGTTGTTAACTTTGAAACTGTCTATATGCTTGAAGTCTTTGACTTATTTCTAATTCATAGTACTTAATCTAGTGTGTTACTCTTATATATCCTTTCTACATGTTTATGCCACTGTCACACCCAAATTACCCCATATGTGGGACAATAAAGGTATTTCTATTCTTTATATTTCTGTATAGCTTTCTTTTATAAAGTGCCTTGAGATAACACATTATATAAGTAAACTCAAGTGAAACTGAATAACATATTCAGTCAACCATGATCTAAATATCCCAACCCTGTTCCCATGGGGCCTTCGGTGTGGATAGCCCCTGGTTCCTGTCCCCGCCATGCTGCTGACAGACTGGATGGAAGGCTTGGGGCGCCGCTGAAGACCAGACATGTCCATGATTTACGGGAAGTGCTGCTGGGGTTGCTGGGTGACGTCGCGCTGCGGTCCCCGGCCACTATAATCGGAGCTCCGTGTTCGGCTCCAAGCAGTCTGCTCGATCTCAGATCAAATCCTTCCCTCCCTTCCCCTGCTGACCTCAGCTGTACAGCGCACTCTCTTCTTCTCCTCCATTTCCACCATTGAGATATTGTGAAACAGAGGGAGGGCAGAGATGCAAAGAGGACTTTAGAAGATATGTGATGAGGGCTACTTATCTCAGGTAAAGACATGTAGATGCACATACATGCATTCAGGCTTTCATATTGTCAGAGATGCAGTCATGCATGGAAAGATGAAACAAAGAGCAACAACAACACAATGGTGTTGTTTTTTCCTACTTCACTGCAGTGTGGATTTATTGGTTTCTACGTAGCACTCTGATCCCTCCCCCTTGTAAAAGTGTATTGTCTTTGCCCTTTGGAGCAGCAGCTCCAGTTTTCCGGCTCTCTGTGTCTGAACTTCAACACCTCCACTGCTCTCTTATCCACCCTCTATAATCTGTGGACAGTATTGAGAGAGACTTGGAGCCTGACTGGCTGGCTCTGATCATCCCAGAGTGCTGGCTGTGAGCCAGGTCATCTGTCCAGAACAGTGTCTCAAGGGAAGGAGTGGGTTAGGGATGCAAGGAGCTATTTGTAGAGTGAAATGGGATAAAAAGAATTCTGTTTTCAAGATGCCTCTGGAAAGGTTTCTGCTTCCTATACTTTTCCGGAACATTGACCTCTCAAATTACCTTCTTTTGATGATAATCTCTTTCGATGCATATCTATATATATTTTGTCTCAGTGGGAAATCAGCTCCTTCTATGAAACAAAGCATGTATTGCTTTATGTGAAATAAGACTGTAAAGCTTTGCAAAAACAATGCAGACCCTAAATTTTCAAGGTTTTGGAGAATTTCTCAAGTTTCTACAGTTTGTGAGCCTTTCCGATATATTGTATTGTTCGAACTATATGTCACTCCAGAATATAAGTCGCATCAGTCAAAAAATGCATCGTAAAGAGGAAAAAACATGTAGTCACACCGGACTATATGTCGCACTGGACTATACGCATCAGCAAAGTTGCAACCCACCCAGACACCAGACTTGTAAGCTAGCACTAGCTGTTATTAGCTTCATGGACAGCCAAAAAACAGGGTTCTGTCGTGGTCTGGGTCCTTTGAGCTGCACCACGCAATGCTCTGCTGCGTGAATGCAGACTGAAACAACAGGGGGTTGGTTTATTTTGCATGATTGCCACGCCGACAGGGCGGGGAAGGCACATTCAACTCAGCTCTTCTACTACGTTGGGACAGCGGCAGTGCCAGGTAAATACCTTTCATTACACTAAGCTTTTTTCCTATATGATACAAAGAATATATATATCATAGATAGTAATGTTTATGCCTTGATTCATGCCGGTCAAGATGAATTACCATTTAAATTTTATATATAAGTCACACCTGAATATACTGTAAGTCGCAGTATCGGCCAAACTATGAAAAAAGTCTGATTCATAGTCAGAGAAATACGATATTAGCTAGTGAGAAGTATAAATGTTAAGATGTGAACGAAGCATTAAGTAAGTGGTGACCTGATCCCCCCCCCTCAAAAAACAACAACATTTATTTCTCAACATTACAAGCATGTAGTTTCATGCAGAAGTATACTTACTCCTCCAGCATTTTGGCTGTGATTATTCCTGTCTGTTCCTGCCTGAGAAGCTGCTGTGTGAAGTCCCATGACGTCACTCCCCGCTCCCTGTGCTGCACTGGCAATCAAGGCTCAGTGGTTACACCTGGGGCAGCTGTAATAACTGGAGCTGTTGCACCTGGGAGGAGCATTATATATTCCTAGCTCTCCCAGTGTGTATCCGCCAGATTCTTGAAAGCCTTTGTGTGAGTAGACTATCCAGTGTTCCTTGTATTGACCTCCTGTTATCAACCTGTCTGATTCATGTTTTCTCCTGCCTACCTTGCCCCTGTCACATACTCCTGTCGGCTGCTGATTTCCGGACACTGACCTCCTGCCTTGCCTCTCGACCCAGTCTGTCTGCCTCTGCCCCTTTCTGGATTCTCTTGCCTGCCCTTTATGACACAAGCCTGGACTTTGGGCCTGTCTCCACATCTGTGCCCTGCTTGGATACCTCTGCATAGTGTGTGTGTGTCTCTTGTTACGTTTCCCCTTATTGTCCCTTATTGTCTAGCCCTCCTGGATACTTCTGCCCAGTGGATTGTCTCCCCATGTATGACCATTGAACTGACAATGACTTTCTCACTAGCTTTTGTCCTGGCTTAACCTGACAACAGCCAGATGCATGTATCGCTCCGCCTAGCTCCACTCACATACATCTGGGACCTCTCCATAGCAATTGCCTTTACTGAAGGCTGGGCCTTATCAAAACTCCTTGCATATGATTGGATAAGCCACTTGTCTGTCATCTTTATCGACGTGCTATTTCAACCACTCACACCGAAGCTAACCCGTGACGCTGATGAGACCGACGCAGGAAAAAAAACCCTTTTTTTTTTTAATGTGTTTGCGGCTGTAGTGCAGGGTTTCCCGCAGCGCTATGTTTGCGAGGCGGCCGCGGAAAACGAGTCGTCCCCCCCCCCGCTCCGCGAGCCGGTCCGCGGAAAACATGTCGTCCACCCCACCCGCTCCGCGAGTCGGTCCGCCTCGCATAAGCAAATTCCTGCGGGAAACACTGTAGTGGCACATCTTTTATTGACAGTGAGCTGACAGGAAGAGGGGGGGAAGACAGGCGGCAAAGCGCCGCGGGTCGGAGTCGATCCCGGGCCGACCGCGTCGAGGACTAAAGGCCTCCCAATATGGTTCGCGCTAACCGCTCCGGGGCGCGTCCGTGTTGCGCGTACGCGCCCCGGAAAACAAAACTTGCCAAATCCGGTCGGGAGAAGGGCGAAAACATGGTTTCCACCAACAAAAGCCTTCAGAGGCGTTCTCTGATGTTCTTTTAATGAAACAATATCAGATAGATTGGACAACACGGAAGAAATAGCAGCATCAATGCTAACGCTTGCTTCCTCGATGCGAGCCGCCATTGTTGTTGGAATCTCACGGTGGCTTCTCCACTACGTCACATCCATGAAACACCCGCCCTGCGTCCTGATTGGCCAGACCAAAAATTTGGTTGGGGAAATCACTTTCAATGAGCCGTGTCCCAGATGTATGTGAGTGGAGCTAGGCGGAGCGATACATGCAGCTGGCTGTTGTCAGGTTAGTCCTGGCTAGCCTCAACAAGATTTGGATCAGTCACCTAGAATCCTCCAGACGGAGCCTTCGGGATAAATCCTCAGAGACAGAGCAACCTTGCAGCATCTGAGAATGTTAGTGGCTTTCATTCACTGCTTTATCATCCCTTAGTTATTCTTGGCCACTAACTTTGCTCTCCTCTCTGCAGTGATTCTTGTACGTTTTCCAGTTCCAGCAACACCAGTTTATTTATAACAAACTGTTTAAATGCTTACCTCTTGTATGGGTTCAATTATCGAGTCTCCAGATTCTGAGTGGTCATTATATTTGACATGTCATAACCATAAACTCCAAAGGATTGGATGGATTTTTGTTTTATTTTACAGCCCAAAAAAGTATTACATAACTGTTAAATTGAAGGAAATATAACACACATTATAATCTGCAACGTGTGGTGTTCAGTTATATTCTGCTATACCGAGTCAATACTTTGTATAACCTTGCTTTGTCGTAATTTGTGGCAAGCTTCTAACTCAAATTCAAGATAACTCTCAGATGACAAGGATCAAAGTATAACACGTTTGTTCAAATACAAAGTGTCAAGGTTTTGTTTACTGATGAACTCAGGACGCACACACGGGACTAAAAGTTTGAGTCTTTATTGAAGGAAGTATGCTGGGTGGTGAATGATGAAGACCGGAGGTTCAGGACTGCAGAAGGTCAGGGATGAATGTGATGGCAGGAGCTGACGGCCCGGAGACAGAGAGTCCACACTTGCAAGGTGCTGCTCGGCTAGCAGGCCTCATAGCACTCAGGTTAGCCGTTCATTGGAGACACCAGGGCACAGAGCTGAGCTTCACCAGGGCGGCTAGTCAGGTTAGCAGAACTTGAGAGACACCAGGGCACAGAGCAGAGCCTTTCCAGGATGGCTAGTCCAGTTAGCAGTTCTCTGGAGACACCAGGACACAGAGCAGAACCTCTCCAGGAACAAACAGTGAACAAACAGTCTTTAGAGTGACTGACAGGACTAACCTTAACAACAGGAGCAAAACAAAGCTTCCAGGGCAAAACGGGGACTGGCATGGAGAGGTGTGGAATGATGACGGCCCAGTGCTGAACTGAAGGCAGAGGGAGGTTTAAATAGAGCACTACACAGGTGGAACAAGGATCTGGCTAATTGACTGGTAAATGATAACAGGTGTGACTGACTGCTGAGGAGGTGAAGTGAAAAATGACAGAAAATAACTGATGACTGAAAACTAACAATAAAGTCAAACCTAACCCAAAAGAGATGAAAAAATGAAAATAACAGAAAAACAAAGCCAAACCAAAACTCAACCATGACATTACCCCCCCCTCAAGGCCGGACTCCGGACGGCCTATCAAACAAAACAAACTACAAAGTGACCAAACCAGGGTGGGTGGAGGGACGGCAGGATGGCGGGCAAGAGTCATAACTAAGCTGATCTAACCAGGGTGGGTGGAGGGACGGCAGGATGGCGGGCAAGAGTCATAACTAAGCTGATCTAACCTGGGTGGGTGGAGGGAAAGTAGGATCGTGGGCTAAAAGCAAACCAAAACTACCCACTAGGGCGAACTAAAAAGGATGTCTAACAGATGCTGGTAGGCAAAACAAAAGGCGTTTAACCGACGTTGACAGGCGAACATCGCCACCAGGCAAAAACGGGCACGACAGGCGAACATCGCCACAAGGCAGAACAGGCGTACGACAACGCCAGAGGGAAGAAACAGGCGTACGACAACGCCAGAGGGAAGAAACAGGCGTACGACAACGCCAGAGGGAAGAAACAGGCGTACGACAACGTCAGAGGGAAGAAACAGGCGTACGACAACGTCAGAGGGAAGAAACAGGCGTACAACAACGTCAGAGGGAAGAAACAGGCGTACGACAACGTCAGAGGGAAGAAACAGGCGTACGACAACGCCAGAGGGAAGAAACAGGCGTACGACAACGCCAGAGGGAAGAAACAGGCGTACGACAACGCCAGAGGGAAGAAACAGGCGTACTTAGCGCCAGAGGGAAGAAACAAGCGTACTTAGCGCCAGAGGGAAGAAACAAGCGTACTTAGCGCCAGAGGGAAGAAACAAGCGTACTTAGCGCCAGAGGGAAGAAACAAGCGTACTTAGCGCCAGAGGGAAGAAACAAGCGTACTTAACGCCAAAGGGAAGGAACGGGCGTACTTAACGCCAAAGGGAAGGAACGGGCGTACTTAACGCCAAAGGGAAGGAACGGGCGTACTTAGCGCCAAAGGGAAACCTGCCGGGGCGTGAGGAAAACGCCGGGGCTGGGGAAGAGAACGTCGGGATATGAGGGAAGCAGGAACATCTAAAACGCCTAGGAACAAGAACGGAGGGCGTCCCAACACGCCGGGGAACCGAAAACAGAGGGCGTCCTAACACGCCGGGGAACCGAAAACAGAGGGCGTCCTAACACGCCGGGGAACCGAAAACAGAGGGCGTCCTAACACGCCGGGGAATCGAGAACAGAGCGCGTCTAAGCACGTCGGGAACACTAAATCTAAACGCTAGAAATCTAAACACCAGGGAACCAGGAACAAAGGGCATCCTAATACGCCAGGAGACAAAGGGCGTTCTAACACGCCAGAAAAACACGAAATCTACAGGGGTCAGAGGGCGTCCTAACACGCCAGGAAACAAAAATACCAGGAACTAAGGGCGTCTAAATTCCGGAGAATGGAGAGCGTCAAACACGCCAGGGGACTAAGAGCTAGGGGGCCAAAACAAAACTAAGAAGCGCTGGGACCTAAAGAGCGCTGGGAAACTACAGATCTAAACCAAAAACTAGAAAACCAGGCATGAACTAACCTATAGAACAAAACCAGAAGAACAAGGGTAGGGATAACAAAAGAAAAACCGAAGCAAAAAACTAGAAAATCAAAATGAAACAAAAAAACTAGGAAAAAGATCAAGACATTCAAGAAAAACTATAAAACTAATGCAAAACCAAAACAAAATACTAAGCAGAACTATGAGACTAAGGCTAAACTAGAAATTAAGGTAAAACAAGAAAACTAGAACATGAATAAGTAAACTAACGAGAAAACCAGAGAACTAAGGCTATAAATGAGGAAACAAAGCAAAGCTTGGAAACTAAGGCAAAACCTAGAATCCTAAAACGGAGCAGGAAAAACAAAAGTAAAACAGAGACTAAGAACTCTAAGAAAACAAGAACCCCTAAATAACTCTAAAACCCCAAAAATCCTAAGTAAATCAAAAACTGGAATCGAGCCCAAAAAATAACAGAAGGCACTGGCCTTAAGGGCTCAGGCAAGAACGGCTGCTAAGCAAAAAAGAAAAAGTCTTCGTGGAGGTCGTCCTGGACGAGGCAGGCGGCGGAGCAGCATCGCCCGACTAAACCCTCGAGGAGGGCGGCCCCGACGAGGCAAAGTCAAGCGGCCCGGAGACCGCAGTCGGCGGCTCCGGCCGAACAGGAAAGTCAGAGACGGGCGCCGTGGTGGACGGCCCCGACGAGGCAGGGTCGAGCGGCTCGAAGTCCGCAGTCTGCGGCTCCGGCAAAACAGAGAAGTCAGAGGCGGGCGCCGTGGTGGACGGCCCCGACGAGGCAGAGTCGAGCGGCTCGAAGTCCGCAGTCTGCGGCTCCGGCCAAACAGAGAAGTCAGAGGCGGGCGCCGTGGTGGACGGCCCCGACGAGGCAGAGTCGAGCGGCTCGGAGTCCGCAGTCGGCGGCTCCGGCCAAACAGAGAAGTCAGAGGCAGGGCCAAGCTACCGGTCTCGGCGGAAACCGTGGGCGGAGGCAGGTCCTCCTGCACCTCCTCACGAGGCTTGGGCGGAGGCAGGTCCTCCTGGACCTCCTCACGAGGCTTGGGCGGAGGCAGGTCCTCCTGGACCTCCTCACGAGGCTTGGGCGGAGGCAGGTCCTCCTGGACCTCCTCACGAGGCTTGGGCGGAGGCAGGTCCTCCTGGACCTCCTCACGAGGCTTGGGCGGAGGCAGGTCCTCCTGGACCTCCTCACGAGGCCTGGACAGAGGCAAAGCGGCTCCCTCGGAGGCCTCGGGCTGAGGCAAAGCGGCTCCCTCGGAGGCCTCGGGCTGAGGCAAAGCGGCTCCCTCGGAGGCCTCGGGCTGAGGCAAAGCGGCTCCCTCGGAGGCCTCGGGCTGAGGCAAAGCGGCTCCCTCGGAGGCCTCGGGCAGAGGCAAAGCGGCTCCCTCGGAGACCTCGGGCTCATCCTCGTCGGCCGGTGGATCTATTCTCTTGGCGGCCGGCAGAGCGGAGCCTTCAGTGGTCGGCAGAGCAGATCCTTCGGCGGCCGGCAGAGCGGAGCTTACTGGTGGAGGCGGAACCCTCTCCTCGGCTACTTCAGGCAGTGACGGGCAACAGGCTTCAGAAAGCGGCGCCGGGCAACAGGCTTCAGAAAGCGGCGCCGGGCAACAGGCTTCAGAAAGCGGCGCCGGGCTACAGGCTTCAGAGAGCGGCGCCGGGCTACAGGCTTCAGAGAGCGGCGCCGGGCTACAGGCTTCAGAGAGCGGCGCTGGGCTACAGGCTTCAGAGAGCGGCGCCGGGCTACAGGCTTCAGAGAGCGGCGCCGGGCTACAGGCTTCAGCGGACGCCGAGGTTGGAGGCGGATCCTCCTCTTTAGCCTTGACGGACCCTCCGCGCCGGTGGTTCTGCTGTCTTTGCCGGGAGGGGACAGATGAGGAATCTGGGGCAATCTCGGGGGTGGCAGCTGGCCAGCAGGGCAGAAGGTCGTCTCGGTCACCGTAGTAGAACTCCCACAGCTGGCTCTCCTTGATGCGTGGGGCTCTGCTAGGTGGAATGATGAGCCTCACTCGAGGGGCCAGCTGCGAGTCATGGAGGTGATGACCGAGACGACGAGAGGCTGAGCGGCTTCTCTCACTGGGCTCCGGGGTAGCTGTAACAACGCCCACGTGAACCACGGGGGAAGTGGAGTCGACCCGGATCGGTGGCGCAGGGTCCCGGGCAGAAGCCATCTTGGCGTACCTCTCCCTCATCTGGCGTTCGCACATCTCCAGATATGCGAGGATGTCCGGGTCGTCAACTCCTGCAGGTAAGCCCCGCATGGCGCCTGAGTTCACCCTTAGACTGGGCCGTACTGTCAAGGTTTTGTTTACTGATGAACTCAGGACGCACACACGGGACTAAAAGTTTGAGTCTTTATTGAAGGAAGTATGCTGGGTGGTGAATGATGAAGACCGGAGGTTCAGGACTGCAGAAGGTCAGGGATGAATGTGATGGCAGGAGCTGACGGCCCGGAGACAGAGAGTCCACACTTGCAAGGTGCTGCTCGGCTAGCAGGCCTCATAGCACTCAGGTTAGCCGTTCATTGGAGACACCAGGGCACAGAGCTGAGCTTCACCAGGGCGGCTAGTCAGGTTAGCAGAACTTGAGAGACACCAGGGCACAGAGCAGAGCCTTTCCAGGATGGCTAGTCCAGTTAGCAGTTCTCTGGAGACACCAGGACACAGAGCAGAACCTCTCCAGGAACAAACAGTGAACAAACAGTCTTTAGAGTGACTGACAGGACTAACCTTAACAACAGGAGCAAAACAAAGCTTCCAGGGCAAAACGGGGACTGGCATGGAGAGGTGTGGAATGATGACGGCCCAGTGCTGAACTGAAGGCAGAGGGAGGTTTAAATAGAGCACTACACAGGTGGAACAAGGATCTGGCTAATTGACTGGTAAATGATAACAGGTGTGACTGACTGCTGAGGAGGTGAAGTGAAAAATGACAGAAAATAACTGATGACTGAAAACTAACAATAAAGTCAAACCTAACCCAAAAGAGATGAAAAAATGAAAATAACAGAAAAACAAAGCCAAACCAAAACTCAACCATGACACAAAGAAAATCTAGATGGCTGGCACAGTGGGGTTACATAAACACAGAATGGTGGAACACTGTGAGGAAAAGGCAAGAGATGAGCACAGGGAATAAATGGAATATCTTGTGAGAATAGTAATATGGAGTTGTTCTTACTGTTGGTATCTTGAAGACTAGTAACTACATTGCTATTTTAATTAATGAGTATGGTTCCATATTCTCCGTGACTACTCTGAAAGTCACCATTGACAGACCTGCTCGCCATGGAGTCTCTAGAAGTGCAGAAAATAAATATTAACGTAATCTGTCCAGGTGCTGCGTAGATTTCTTTATTCTTATCCTATTATATCTTATATCTCAATCTGATTAGGTTATAGCTTTCAAGCCGTTCTTGTTTTCTCTGTTATCTATTATGTTTTTCGAACAATTATGTCACAGTATTTGCCACAAAGCTGTAAACAAGGTCATGGACTTCCAGCTTACCAATTTTGTGAATCCGCCATTTGTATTTATCACTGCAATTTTGTAGTCCAAGCCCAACGATACATCCAATAATCACACAAAATTTTTGGTTGTTGGGTGTCTTAACCCACACAATTTATTACACTGTCCACCAGCATACTACAAAATGGCCATCTTGGGTGGAGTAGAACACTCTGCAATCTGGAGTGGGGCGGAATGTGAAATGCCTTCTTTAGATTTAAAGAGACTGCACCAAAATGAGTTGCTCTTGGACGTACCTCAGAAGATGGGTAAAAGAGGAGCTGTGGGGGCAACAATAACAAGGATTTCAGAATAAACCATTGCAGTTCCACTTCATACAGATCAACAATGAATGATTTAAACCTGATAAGGAAGGTATTAAAAAGCATCCTATCAGAATCAGAAATACTTCAATAATCCCAGAGGGAAACTGCTGTTTCAGTACAACCGCCATCACAAACATTTCACGGGGAGACTATTTACTGAGGCCTTGCTGCCAAAGACACTGCCTTACACGGTGCCCACAGGGCGCTGCCATTACTCCGTGGAAACATAGAGGGCACAAAAAGGAAGGTGGGAGGAAAAAATATATTTCAAACTTTATCCTATAACAGGATATAGTTTGAGATATCAAAAACCTCAGCACGAGAAGCACAAGAAAGACGAGACACATAAGTAGAAAGTTAAAACATTTGAGACTAGTCGCGTGTAAGTTCATATGTGTATATGAGCATCAGTTATGTGTGTCTGTTTGGGTGAAGTGTTTATATTTCCGTGAACACTCTTCAGAGGCCATTGTCCTTGATGTTATCAGTTCAGAAAGCATCCGCAGATTTCAGCGGGGGAGGAGGGAGCAGGGGATAGTTCTGAGCTTCCTCGCCATAACACTCCAGGGGTGACTAGATAGAGAAGGCATAATCCAAATACTTTATTTGTTATGAGACGAGCTGCACTGACTTTCCCGTCAGCTTTAAGTCTTTGCTGGCTCTAAATAGCGAATACAATATTCCAAATTGTTGGGCTGTTCCGCGTTTTACTTCCAGATTTTATCCCATCTCCCCTTAAGTTCAACCACCAAAGCCAGTCTGCGTACCAGTACATCCAGCTTTTCTGCTCTGCTCCTCCACCTTCCGGGTCTGTCCGTTCACCGCCTTGGTGATCGTGTCATATGCAGCCGGTAGACTGATCAAGGTCAAATTGCTACCGACATCCGCTGTATTTGCTGATACATATAAAATCCACCAAATCCAGTAAGTAGAAATCCAAGTATCATGAATACAAATGTAAACGTTACCAAGTCCACGAATGACAAAGTCGAAAGACACACCGTTTTCCATCCAGGAACGTAGGATGCATCCCACAAAATTAGTCAAATCGGGACAGGACGGGTCCCCCTTTTGTTGCCTAAAAGTCGAAAAAATTAAATCAACAGCATTGAGAGACCAGCTTACCAGATCCATGGTTTTCAGAGTTCGGTGTTATGAAGAAAGTGCTCACAAAGACAAAAGACAGCAGCAGAAGCAGGGGAGGGAGAAGGGGTGGTGAAGCTGGAGAAGAGAGAAAAACACGACCAACCTCGAAGAGAGACAGAACAGAAAGCGTATGTCCCCTTTAACACTGAACATGTCATCTGTGACCCATTTGGACATGTGCACTTTTGATGACTAAAATTATGCAGCAACTATGTTATGTAGAAGTATGGATGAAATGTCACAAGACATTGTTGTGCAATTATACACTGTTTAAAGTTATTTAATATTTATTAAATAAACCTCTGTCTGTTAAGTATTGTCTGGTGATGATCAGCTCTTAAGCTGATATCAAGACAATGGTTGAAAGGGATGAATTCGAGCACTAGCTATCTTTTAACAGCAAAACCTGCACACACATAGAATAAAGGAGTGACAACTTCTTTTCAAGTCCAAGAATTGAATAACAGAAATAAAATTAATATCCAGAGAACATCACTATGTAATGCTGTTTATCTGAATTAACACAATATTTCGATTAACAAATCCTCTCTACTAGGCTAGTGAAACTTAACTAAACTACTAAGCAAAATGAAGATAAAAAGAAGCTAAGCTAAGGAACTATTTACACCCAAGAACAAACAAAAAACAAAACAAAAGTGGTTGGTCATATTCAGTATAATTTGGTGAATCCTTGTTCACTGCAGATCTGATAAAAGAAAAACATGGAGTGGAGTTCAAAACATTTGGCATGTATTTCAATCCATTCACAATGCAAAGCCCAAGTTAAACAAAACATTATTTGATGAAATAATATTTTGTTAAGTTAAAAAAACAAAGTTCACCTTAAAGGATGTGAATCGTGGTTAAATAAGCTTAACCAGACCTCTCAACTTTTATCAAAAATTAAGAGTGAGATTATTCTAATTTTGGGGGCGTGGCTTGTTTAGGGCGGGGCTAACTGGACCCTGGAAGAGCCGGTGGAGTCTCAACTCCATCTCATTTAGACATGTATTACTTTTGTTAAAAAGAGAAAGAGACGTATTAATACCTTATTGTTCAGTTAATGGATTAAAACATAAAAAACACACAATTGTTCAAATAATACTGAATAAAATTAAGTAATTTTAAGTTATTGGCCGAATTATTACACTGTTACACATTCATCTATGGGTTGTTTATCATTGCAGATCTATAACCTGATTGGTGAATCAGGCTGAGTTTCATCAAGTCTTTGTGGTCAACATTTTCCCCTCAGCAGCAACACTAAAGCACACAGAGGTTCCCGCTGTGTCTTTACCCACGATCCAGCTGCTGATGTCTCCCTCTTTTCAGCTCAATGCACTTCTAGACTGTTACAGTTTATAACCAGCCCGTTGCCAAAAAACGCATCCCCTGCTGTTTCATAGAAATATACACTTGTAGTTGATGTAACATTTTCTACGTGTTTACACATGTGTTCTGAACTACTAGTGTGAATTTCAGGTGTGTGGGACAATTTTTAGATTAAAAACATAGGGGGATGCGTTTTTTGGCCGCCCCATTGCAAAAAAAACGCATCCCCTGCTATCTCAGACGAGTTGACACTTGTATGACTGTATTCCTGTATATCCATCTGTAATTAAAGGACAAGGGTCAGCAAATGCAAATTCTGCCCTGTAAAACAATGACAGCGCAATTGTCGCTCTATGATCTGAAGCCCCATTTGGAGCTTTTAAACAGGCTTTGAAAAACTTTGATAATTTGCTGCTGTAATATTATAGATTTTTCAGAATAAAAAGCTAGCAGATGTGCAGAATCAAAACAGAACAGAAATACAATTATAGAGCATTCAGTATTGTAAGAAAGCCCACACTGTTTCTGGATAAATAGATTATTGTATGAGTTAAGTTCTATTCCGTTTTATACCTCTTTCCTTGTAAGTTTGAAATGTCCCATGCTCCTGAATGCACCATAGCTTTCTGACGCTCACGAATGCATCACACTGGTCTATGAACGCTGTGTGCTGTGCACGATTGATCTTCCGCTTAAGAAAAAGCTTTTCAGTTTCAAAACTCACATCGGCTCTCACGGTTTATTGTTGTGTGTGAATGACAAGAGATCACAACAAATAAATCAGCCGTACCTCGGATAAAAACTTTGGATTTAAGATTGTTCATAACACCCTTACTTTTGTAAACGAATCTGCCAAATACACACAGTTTTTTTCACAGTAGAAGTACATTTAAACGTTTTTATATAATTAATATAAGAACAAGTCGCTCCGTTGGTCGCATTTTAATTTGTTTTCCATCGATATTCATTTGTACAGAGCGAGGCGCGCTCCCGCGACGGATGCATATCTCGGCAGGCATGCATTTTGAGCATAACACCGGCTCACTTCACCACTGGTTAAGACTAAAATTATTCATAACTCTGATCACTCTTCCTGCTGCTCTGTTAACATGAACTGCAGCAGGAATTACTGATGGCCACGAGTTGTGAAAGAAGCCGAAACAGCTCAGCAGAAGGCGGAGTTTTGTGGTCCGCAGCCCAGATGGGCTTTGTGATTTTTATGCGTGAGAAATGCCATGTTTGCGTGTGAAATGCCATGTGTTGCGTGTGAGCGTGTGAAGGTAGTGAAATGCGTGTGTCACACGGTCAATGCGTGAGAGTTGAGAGCTATGAGCTTAACTAATTCAGAACAACATTTGACATGTGTTTCAACCCATTCACAATGCAAAGCACAAGTTAACCAGAACATTATTTTGAGAAAATAACATTCTGGTTACTGATTTGCCCAGTAAAATCATTTAAACCCTTACGACCGAGTTTGTTAATGCGATTCTCCCTCCGGGCGTCTGGGGTCGCTGTAGCAAATCGGTGGCTAAGAGGTTACAACATAAAGTTATCAAAATTGCCTTTATCAACATTAATATTTAATAGTAATGCGGGGATAAGGCTCATAGCACCATCAAAGGATGGCAGAGCCGAACGGATAAGCTTGGTGCTTTAAACAAACTCCTTTTGAAATGTCCGGGACCGGATGTTAGCGAGGCTAAGAGCATTAAGGCTAGCGTGAGCTACCTGTTAGCCCTTTTGTTCTAAACACCATGTGTCCAACGGTTTACAAAACATTTTCCAATAAACCTTTTAACTTCTCCCTCAGCTCCCTGTCCAAACCTGTCCTTTGTCTCGTGTCAGTTCTGTCCAGTTTGGCCATTCACGGAAGGAGCATTGAAGGAGGGAAGTTGTTGGCTTGTTATTAGCGGCTAGCGTTTAGCTCTGCAGCACCATGTGGTAACTCGCAGCATGGAGAGGGAATGGAGGCCTGTAGGTCCTCCAGACAGTCTCTGACTCCGTTGCAGTCCGATTTAAGCAGATTTCTCCCAGCTTAGGGGAAGTGGCTCCTGTGCCGGCTTTTCAGCTCTGCGTTGTCTGGAACCAGCTCCGTCTGGGGTCGCTTACCGGTACAGGCTGAGAAAGCAAAACAAAGCTGGCATAGATGGATTCCTTCACTTTGGCATCTGTTTTAAGCAGAAGTGAGAGACTTATCTTTGAATCGGCTGGCAGTTTCTCCCTATGCCAGGGAGGAACTGAGTTTCAGAAAGGCTCATTCTCACTCAGCTCGTGGCCTCTTCCAGGCCCCATGCATGGCTCCTACAAGGCCTTCAGTCACATGGCTGCTGAGGAAGGAGACCCACCCTCTCCTTGAGTGCTAGTCGTCTGTTGAAGGAGGAGTGTGGGTTGCAGAAGAGAAGAGCTGAAGAGGGTCTGTGTCTGTGGGAAGAAGGTTTTATAGCAAGAGAGAACCCCTGCTGGGAAGAAGGGCCGTCCCAGCTGTGAGGGTCTCATGTTGCAACCAGAGTGGAATTCCTTTGGTACCCCCTCCATACTATATGTTCAGAATTCAATCTGAGATCAATTATTCATCATAACGTTATTATAGCATAACAAAATGTTCTGTTGTTTTTTAAGTTAAAATAGGCAAAATAAAAATGACCAGTCTGTCATTTTGAGGCTGAGATGTTAAAATCTTAATAGTTTTAAACTGCCCTCATTTAGTATTACATGTATTTTGTGTTGTATATGAATACAATCGGGGTTCAAACCGGTTTACTCAACCTTATGGTACTGGAAGAAGTCAGAGAAGCTGGTGGAACTTAAGCCTGCAAGCTGAATTCTCATGGTATTTGTGGGTTCACAAATACACGAAAATCCATCTTGTCCCATTCTCATCACAGTCGTTTGGGGCCGAACTAAAAATGGTTTAGGCCAGTCACGTATTATGGTTTAAGGCAGGACATAGCAGCTGTGACGAATGCAAGAGCTGCCAAACCCAAAGCCAAAGTAAAATAAACGTGGCACTGCAGGAGGATGTGTCCATAGCTGCTGCTATCTCATCAAATTTGTGAGAATCCATGATTTCTTCTTAGAAAGAAGAACAGCAAGAAGGGTCTTGACCAGCAGAACTTATTTTGGTTTCTAAAACCAACCTTTGGTAGGCGGGAACTAGGTGTCGCTTCGCCGAATCAGCTCAGAAAGTTCTGCTCAATGTCCCTCCTTTCCCCGAACAGATTCAATGGGAGCAGACCCCGATTGATGATGTGCAGAACGTAGAGTGCTAAGCATTATCAGCCTGGCTGGCCAGGTTAGGTGGAACTTCATTTTGCCCCAAACAAAAATGCAAAAGTGAGAAGGGAGAGAGGTGAAGAGAACATTTGTGTGTCAGTTGTGTTCTCAGATTGAGCCATGCCAACTGCCACCGCCAATTGAATTTATATGTGCCAGGTTGTGAAAGAAAGGCAGAAAAATACTTTCATCACAGCTTTTATGGAGGCTTTGTCACCAAAGACTCTCTCATAGTGTTTCAAAGGACAGCATTCATGAGACTCTCAGCATTTTCTAAGCTCAACTAAAACCCCAACATTGCCCTTTACCAACCACTTCATCAATCATATTTTTTTTTACCCACACATTGGACTTCTAACACAGTCTAACAACGTGTAGAAGTAATGACTTACACATGTCCCTATTAAGGATGTGGCATATAGCAGGGAAGTTTCCCACTTGTGCATAATTGATATTAATCCCTGCTCTTTGGAGTCACCCTGGAGAATGAATGAAGGAGACATGTCCACACAATGATACAGTCCAATGCCCCATTTTTGCATTGTGCATTTTATTGTGTGTTATTTTTGTCACCACTTAATTTTAATACTCATTTTATTGGTTTTCTGTGCGGTGCCTTGTGATGGATTTGCCTGTGAAAGCTGATTTACTTACTTAGACACTTGCTATACAAAATTAAACCTTTTACAAACATTGACTTGCATAAACATCAATAAAGCACAATAGACAAAAGAGGGGACAAACCAACATGGAAAACATGTATAACTGAGCAGAATAAAAGAGGAAGGCAAAGTTATTTCTGTTGCACCAGAGGTTAGATCACAAGGTTAAATCTGTATAAAATTGGAGGAAATTCTGACCCATTCATTATTTTGTATTTTGGTTACACTGTCTCGGTGACTGTAGTGGCCTGTAACCCGTGACACACAGAGTTAAAGTTGTGTGTTTTCATTATATATGTGGAAAGATATGTTGTAGTACTCAGTGGAAGTGGGATCATATTGATGATAAATAAAAGTCCAGGGGTTGGACTGTAGCTCATGGAGACACACCAAACACCCTAAATAATAAGATAACACCCAACGGGACAATAGAAGCAATGAAAGCAAAAACACCAACCAAAAAAACCCCCACTGCAAACAACATTTTAAGAAGCCGATGGATGGGTGTGAGCCCAACTTCTGCGCTCTGGAGTTGGGGAGCAGCCTTACAGCACCTAGGTGGGAAGTGTAGCCACTGTCCCCTGTAGGTTATGGCAGAATGTAATGCTCAGAGTCTAAAGCTGCATATTGGCCAGTCATTGTCATTGGCCAGGAAATATTTGATCCCTGAAATCACATATCCTACCAATTGTCCCATCTACAAGGTCTTCCAGCACTGCCAATGCAACCACTGCACAGCATTACACTCGAGTGTCCTTCACTGTATACAGCAATTAAAGGTAATTCCCCCACACCTTGTCACATAATCTTTCAGTGTGTAGAACACGTCAGCCTGGTGATCACTGGGGAGAGGTATGTGATAATAGAAAACCCCGATTAAATGTTGTATGGACCTAGTTTTAAAATTTAAGTAGACTTATTGACATTTCTTGATGTATTTGCAAGGTCCTTAAGTGTCACCAGTGCAAGCATGAATAACATTGTGGATTTGAATGCTTATGATGAAGTCGATATGACGTGAAATTGTGAACAACTATATCAAATGCAGCACTAAGATCTAACAGGACAAGTACAGACACAAGTCCATTTTCTGAGGCCATGAGAATATCATTAGTGACCTTCACCAGAGCTGTTTCAGTGCTATGATGAGTTCTGAAGCCTGACTGAAACTCTTCAAATAGGTCTTTGTAAGTGTTCACATAGTTGATTAGCAACTACTTTCTCAAGAATTTTAGACTTAGACTTAGACAACTTTATTTGTCACTTTGTATGCACAGAGTGCTTACAGAACGAAATTTCGTTTGCATACAGCTTGAAAATTACAGTGAATTGCAGTAGATTACAGGATAAAGTAAATAACAGGATAAAATTTACAGGATAGTATTAACAGGATAAAGTTTACAGGATAAAGTGCAGCAGTGATTTAACAGTATAACAATTGAAATGTAAACAATACAGGAGATGAGACTGGGTGTGATCAAATTGTAAAGGTGAGTATTTCTTAAAAACCGTTTGTATGTGCAGAAATGATTTGTGCAAGAGTGCATTTTAGAGACTGAGAGTTCGGCAGCATTTTTAATACTGGATAAGGATGCAATGAAGTAAACGTGTAAATAAGCGAGTTTGTTACAGAGTCCAGTTTATAGCTTTAGCAGTTCAACAGTCTGATGGCAACAGGGAAAAAGCTTTTGTAGAACCTGGTGGACCTGCAGCGGATACTGCGGAACCTCTTCCCAGAGGGCAGCAGGGAGAACAGTCCATGGTGGGGCTGTGAAGGGTCCCTGATGATGTTACCGGCTCGGGCCACGCAGCGCTGAGATAAAATGTCTTTAATGAAGGGGAGAGGAGCCCTGATGATCCCTTCTGGTGTCCTCACCACTCTCCTCACGTTCTTCCAGTCGGAAGCACTGCAACCTCCACACCACACAGAGAGACAGCTGGTCAGAATGCTCTCTATGGTGCTTCTGTAGAAAGTCGTGAGGATGGGCGGGGCAGGTGTGCTCTCCTCATCCTCCTCAGGAAGTACAGTCGCTTCTGTGCCCTCTTCACCAATGACGTGGTGTTCACAGACCAGCTGAGCTGATGTGCACCCCCAGGAACTTGGTGCTGCTGACCACCTCCACAGCTGAGCTGTTGATGAGCAGTGGAGCGTGGTGAGGCCGGTTCTTCCTGAAGTCGACGATGATCTTTTAGATAGGAAAAGAAGATTAGATATAGGTCATTTGTAATTTATTAACTCATCTTGATCAAGAGAAGTTTCTTAAATAAAGGTTTAAAAACAGCTACTTCTGTGGTACATATATATTTACTAAGGATAGATGAATTATGTCTAAAATGGTAGCATTAATCAAAGGGAATGCATCTTTAAATAACTTGGTTGAGATTGGGTCTACCATAAAAGTTGAAGGTTTAGATGAAGCTAAAACTTTAGATAACTCAGAAAGCTCTACTGCATCTAAAAAGTTCAAACACCGATCAGGTTCTAAAGATAACTTCAACACTTCCTCACTTACTGAGGATGAGGTAATCATGTTTGGTAATCAAGCTCCATTATATATCAGAGATCTGATTATCCTGTATGTTCCTAAGAGAGCACTTCGCTCTCAGGCTGCAGGTCTGCTGGTGGTTCCTAAAGTCTCTAAAAGTAGAATGGGAGGCAGATCCTTTAGTTATCAGGCTCCTCTCCTGTGGAACCAACTCCCAGTTTTGGTCTGTGAGGCAGACAATCTGTCTACTTTTAAGACTTGGCTTAAAACTTTCCTTTTTGACAAAGCTTATAGTTAGAGTGGCGTAGGTTATCCTGAGTTATCTCTGAAGTTATGCTGCTATTGTCTTAGGCTGCTGGAGGACATCAGGGTCTATTTCCCTCACTCTGTTGAGTTCTCCTACTGTTCTCCAATTTGTATTATTTGTTGTCATTTCATATTTTAACTTTTTGGTTCTTTTTTCTTTTCATAGTAGGTACACCTGGTCTGTTAGCTGTGACATCATCCAGGGGAGGCAGATCATCTAAATGTTATATGGCTATTACCATATAACATAGAAAGGCTTCCTGGATCAATGTGTGCTTCTGTGCTTTTTATGTCTCTGCTCCATCTTCTCTAACCCCCAGTTGGTTGAGAGAGATGACCATTCACACTGAGCCTGGTTCTGCTGGTGGTTTTCCTTCCTGTAAAAGGGGAGTTTTTCCCTACTGTCGCTTCATGCATGCTCACTATGAGGGATTGCTGCAAAGCCATGGACAATGCAGACGGCTGTCCCTGTGGCTATACACTCTTTCAGGAGGAGTAAATGCTGCTTGTCAAGACTTCATTGCATCAAGTCTTGACAAGCAGTCTTGGGAAAGCACTCTTGGGAAACGTTTTGACCAATCTGTCTGGATGATATAATTGAATTTGACTTTGTAAAGTGCCTTGAGATTACATGTGTCGTGAAGTAGCACTTTATAAATACAATTGAAATGAATTGAATTGAATGAAATAACACGTCATACGAGCTCTCTTCTTACAAGTCTGGTTGAAGTAAATAAGTACTTCAGTATTTATTATGAAAACCTTTATAAATCCCAAAGCTCTGCGACAGAAGAGGATATACTTCTTCAAGATGACGAGAGCTGTTTTGTTTTGGTTTTTTTTATAAGACGGAGCTGCTTTTATACCCCAGGGCAGCAGAGCTACTCACGTCAAAAGGTCAGAATTATGTCACATCAACTGAAAGCAATGTTAATTCGAAATTCCATGTAAGACCACCATTTAAATCTAGGAGGGTGCCACACTGATGATTTTAGACACAAAAGCAGGATTTCTACAAGCATTCATTAATTTTTTATAAATAATGACTAGGATATGTAAGACAACAATGTTAACTTATTGGCAAAAAAAGTTGATTTGGGGTAAGTTACCCTTTAACTACAAAGCTATGTGTTTGACTCTTGTTACTTTTTATGTCAAAATGTTCTTACTGGTCTTACTAGTATAGAAAAGTTACATTACATTCAAAAATGAATACTGTGTATGGTGAATATGACTGTATGGTATAAGTAAAGGTTGCAAATCGAGCGCAGGAAGTCAAGGACACAGAGTGTACCCACCTCCAAAAACTAGACTGCAGCACTGCCAGCTAACATTATCTGTTTTTATAATAGCTACATACAGAATGTACCACTGAAATGTTGAGTGTGCAATGCTCCATAGTAGTGCTAGTACAAATTAAGGTACGAATTAATGCAGAAAATTATCCCCCAGCAGAGAGATAGGGAAACAGCTGAATGAGCAGCGCTGCAACTCCATTATTTTACTATAATACTTTACTTATATAGTAGTAGTATAAAAAAAAGTAAAAGTAGATAAAAATCTAGTTCTGCCACTGGATATATTATACTCCTGCTTAATTTAACACTGAGATATGTGGACTAAACCACAGGGAAACAAAGGAAGTGTAGAAGTGCAACTCCTTAGTTGCTAAAGGTCTGATGGTTGTAAAAAGTTAAGGGAAGTTTTATCTGACATGGGTGTGAGTTGATAATGACCCGATTTTTCTGTTTTTATTAGGCTCACTGTTTCCATCCGACTTAGAGTTTTTCATCATTCCATTCTGTTTCATGGTTTGGCCTTGAAGATAGATTCACTGCTGGGAGCCCCGCTGTTTCTCACCATGCTGATTGGACTCATGCAATGAAACCATGGCTGCTCAGTAGCCCACTGGCATCTAAGAATTATGTCTCAAAACTCAAACACACACATTAAGCCACCCACACTTGCTTCTTTACCCCGCTGACGAGCAGAAAAGTATCCAAATGAGGGACACGGAAGAAGCCATTCAAATCTATGTGTTGGTGTGGATCTGAGGGGATGTATTTCCAGGGTGGCTGTCAAATATAAAATGTGTGTTCATGTGCATGTTAAAACCTAATTTATTTATTTTCAAATTTGACCATAAAAGTTTAAGGGGAGGTTTGGAAATTTGATCTGTGATGTAACGATGGGTAAACTCACCTAATTAGCTTGGCAAAATTTTTTGACTGGTGTAAATGTTAATTATGTATATTCTGTGTTGAACATGTAAAGGAGTACAACACTGATGTAAGTTTCATGAAATATTTTTTTTAAAAAGGGAAATAAATACAGGGAAAATTAGAAGAAGCTTGGAGACATCTTAATTATTGAATATATTTTCTCACTCAAAGAAGTACAGTATAGAAGCAAATTCTCATAATGATTCACAGCTATATCTTGCCTGAGCCGTCATGGTTGTTAAATAGACTGCTTGACATAATTTTTTTTCTAGGTTGGCCAAATGTGAAGTTCATTTGTGGTAACCACCACAAAACCCCTAAAGAAATGTTCCTTATATTGCAGAACTAAAGCATTAAAATGTTCTGAAGGGGTACAGTCTGCTTGTCCTTTTGTGGAACACAAAAAAATCAGCATTTATTTGTTCTCCCTTATGTCAAACGCCATCTCCTTTGTCTTGTTCGCTGTACAGATTTGGCGCCTTTTTCCACAGAATGCCACAAAGCTGTCTAAATTTGTTTTAGACTCTTAGTAGACTCAACAACTTATGGATGGCTGCCTCAGAATCATGCTGACTTTTTGTTTTTAATTTTGCGTATTGCACCACAACAAGGTCACAATCTGCCTTTTTTGTTATTTTCTGTAATTAACAACAACAACAAAATAAAACATACTGTTTTTTATACCTAATATATGCTGTGAGCACTGTAATTGAAGTAGAAGTGTCCTCGGTGAGGACACCGTGGACTATGCACTAAACATGCCAGCTGTTCCATGTAAGCGGTAGCACGGAACTCTTGGGGGCCGAAGAATGGAGATGGAATCAGCTTTTATCACCTCGGATGCCCAAAACCATTTTTAATGAATAGAGAACTTCTAAAATGTAACTTTCTTCCTATTTCTTCCTAGAGACATTAATTATTATTAAAATAAAGAAAAAAAAGGTTTTCTGTCAGCAGTCTTGTAAAACAGAAGAAAAAAAAATATTTTATGTCTTAGTTTAATAAGAAAATATTAAAGCTGACAAATCATATATTTCCCTGTTTATCATTTTCCTACCAGCTTGTGAATTAGTGACAGAGGCCAGGTTACATGTCAAGGCTCAGCAGAGCTTCTCCAGCCCCTGTTGACTGAAAACCTCCCCCCGGTTACTTAAAGTAATAATGAATAGAAGGCGGCTTTTAAGGCCCCGCTGGGTCACTTTGAATACCAGGTTATGCCTTTTGGCTTATGTAACGCTCCGTCCATCTTCCAAGCGTAAGTTAATGATGTCCTACGGGATTTTTTGTACGTTTTTGTGTTTGTCTTTTTAGAAAATTTACTCTAGTGATCTTGATCAGCACCAACAACATGTCCGCTTAGTTCTACAACGCTTCTTAGAGAACCGCTTGATCGTTAAAGCAGAGAAGTGCGAATTCCACCAGAGCTCTGTTTCTTTCCTTGGCCTCATTTTAGAAGGTGGACAAGTTAGATCCGATCCTGACAAGATAAAGGCGGTAGTAGAATAGCCAACCCCAGACTCCAGGGAGCAACTGCAAATATTCTTGGGTTTTGCCAATTTTTACAGACGCTTCATCAAGAACTACAGCCAAATAGCATCCCCTTTGCACGCATTAACATCCACTGAGGTTCTGTTCCTCTGGGGTCCTGAGGCAGAAGCCTCTTTTTCCGAGCGCCAGATTAGATTCTGAGAGGCACCCATACTCATCCACCCTGATCCAGCCAAACAATTCACCCTAGAAATAGACGCATCTGATACCGGTGTTGGTGCTGTATTATCTCAACAGTCAGAGTCCGACACCCTTGTGCTTTTTTTTTCTCGCCGGCTGTCTCCAGCCGAGCGCAATTATGACGTTGGGGACCGTGAACTGCTTGCCATTAAGTTAGCATTAGAGGAGTGGCGACACTGGTTAGAGGGATCCAAGCAGTCCATAATTATCTGGACAGACCACAAGAACCTTGCTTTTCTGCAGTCAGCCCGACGTCTTCATCCCCTTCAAGCCCACTGGTCCCTGTTCTCCTCCAGATTCAATCTCACCATAACCTATCGTCCCGGCTCTAGAAACTTCAAGCCTGACGCCCTCTCTCGACAATTCGCTCCCCAGGAACAGGAGAGGGAACTAGCGCCCATTCTTCCCCCCACATGTACTGTTGGAGCTTTATGTTGGGATTTAGAGGATTGTATTAGTCAAGCTCTGCACCTTAATCCTGACCCGGGTACGGGACCCGCGGGTTTAAGATATGTCCCGAAATCAGTTCATCCCGAAGTTTTACGTTGGAGCCATTACTCAAAGTTCTCCGCCCATCCTGGAATATTTAGGACACAATTCCAGGTGTCCCGGCGTTTTTGGTGGCCGTCTTGGACTAAAGATGTGCGTGAATATGTTCTAGCTTGTCCTGTATGTGCTCAGAACAAGCCTTCGAATCAGCCTCCTTCCGGTCTGTTGAATCCTCTACCTATTCCCAAGCCCCCTTGGTCTCACATCGCTCTGGACTTCGTTACCGGACTCCCTTCATCCCAGGGAGTGACCACCATACTAACTGTTGTCGATCGATTCTCCAAATCCTGCCACCTCATCCCGATACGAAAGCTACCCAACGCCGTACAGACTGCACAACTTCTAATAAGACATGTATTTAGGCTTCATGGAATCCCTACTGACATCCTTTCTGACCGGGGCCTCCAGTTTGTCTCTCAGGTCTGGCCGCACTTATGTTCTGCTCTTGGTGCCCGCTACACTCTCACCTCCGGATATCACCCTAAAACCAATGACCAAACCGAAAGAATGAATCAGCAGTTATAAACCACCCTTCGTTGCCTCACCTCCTCATCACCCACCGACTGGAATAATTTTTGCCATGAGTCGAGTATGCTCTCAACTCACACGTGTCATCTGCAACTGGACATTCACCCTTTGAAATAGCCCTTGTATACCAACCACCTCTCCTACCCACCGATGAACTCCGGATACCCCTGTTGTCTGTTGATAATTACATCAATTGTTGTCAAGAAACTTGGAGATCCACAGTCACTGCTCTCACTCTCACCGCTGAGCAGAACAAGAGGTTCGCCGACCAGTGCCGTGTACCTGCCCCCCAGTATCGCCCCAGTCAGAAGGTCAGGTTATCTTTCATGTCTCCCTGATCAAACCAGTAATTGACAGTGAACTTTGAGGGGGGTAGTGTCAGGGTTCTCTGTGTTTCCGTGCTCTAACTCTACTCCACATGTGGTTGTAGTTGACTGGGGGCGTGGCCCACACCTGTGGCTCGCTGGGAGCAGCTTCCACTGGCTTTTTAAGGAGTGCTCAGACAGATGGAAGACGCCAGAGTGTTAAACCAGTCGTGGTATGACGTGGCCTCTGGCCTGAATCCTGAACTCCGTATTTTGTGAGTCGTTTTTGAATCCTTTAGTCCTTTTTGGACTAATGTTTTTGTCTCCTGTTCTCAGTTTTCGTGTTTGGATTTACTCACCTGTCTTGACGTCGTGTTTGAAGAACCAGATCCACAGAATCCCTGGCGCTCAGATTTTGCTCTGGCATCTGCACTCATACTCTCTTGGTATTACCAAGCCGGGCTTGAGACCCCCTTCCCTGGATTCTTCTAGTTCACCTGCAAACTCTCTGGTTACTCCGTCTGTTCCTTCCATCTGCTGTGGTGCACTCCGGATCCCTCGCCAGCCTACCGTCTGTCAGCCCTCCAGTCACTACCACCTATCACCATTTCATTTTTCTCTCCGGATAGGTCAGCCCTGCTAAATGGTAAGCAGCGCAGCTTCTGGTATTTTCCCCTGGTTCGTTCACACGTAACATTATTCCTCTTTCTTTCCATAGTCGCTCCAGTACTGACGTTCAGACCTCGCCCGAGCCACACGCTGTGTCTCTTCCCGTAGCCTGAACCTTTCAATAAACATCTTAAAACTGTGCTTGTCTTCCGTCTGTATCTGCATGTGGGCTAAACACTTAAAAACCATGACAATCACAAAATAATATCCAATAAAATGATTTGCATATATATATGAAGCGAAGCACTGTAGCAAAAGCAGTAATGCTTCACTTGTGAAATTAAATCTGGTGGGCTCTCTTTGGCATTGAGAAAGCAATTCTTAGTGCTACACAACCAGACAAGACACGTAAAAAAGCACATGCTAATTAGTTCACACATTTTAATATGGGCAAACCTTTTGAAGGTCAGGCCCTAAATATATAATTACAAAATAATATATTCCAAATATCAGGAACAAGGTTAAACTGAACTAAAATTCTTATGTGGAAAAACTTATGTATCAAAGTTGATTCTTACATTCAGTAGAATGCCAGATGCCCTAACCTAAACTCTCCTATTTGAGAGCATCTCAAAAGGTCAGTAAAGTTCATGTAATTGCAGCAGTGAAGTAGTAAACCTCCTGAGCATCACATGCTAAATGTTACCTGTTTGAATATTAACTACTTACAGGAAGCCTGAATATATGTGTATATACCACATCCATGTTTACACTGTAAAAACATTTTGTATGAATGTTAATAAAAAAAAATCTTATGCTAAGGCCTTAGGTTTTAAAAGGGCCTATCACCTCTGACCCGCTCCTTCCCTTAAACAGCTATATGAGCCCCTGCAGAAGGGAGGGAATGAGAGAGCCAGGTCAGCTTCAGATAAGTTCCAGGCTGCTACCAGGTTCTTCTTTCCCCTGGTCCACCAGGTCAATGCCTACATGTTCTGTGTGTGACAATCAATGTTTGGGTTATAAGTTGTTATTGTTATTGGTTTACAGCAAAGCTGTACTCTTATATAGCAGTGTGTAAAGAGGCTTTCACGCCGAACACATATGTACATGTGCAAGTTTCTGCTCATCTGACATATGTCATATGTAATTCGCTCAGCAGGCAACAAGCAACTAATACAATAGTACAATGGCGCTATCCAGTAACGCTTTCACTTTAAAGTATTACCTGCCACTCCAGTCTCCTCACTCACTCACTGATGAAATACTCCATAGCTGCTGTGGCTGGGGCTAACAGTGACTTCACCCCCTAGCAAATCAATGTCCGACACTTCTCTGACGTCATCTCTTTTGGCCGACTTGCTGCACTTGGAACCACATCGAAGCAGGTACTAAAAATCGTAATGGTTTCACACAACCATTACTAATGGAAAAGCCAAAAAAGTGAGTTGGTACTAATGGACAAGGGGCATAACTAACCAAATGCTAGGTCCCGATGATGCTAAAGGTCCCATCAAGGGTTATTTTGTTTTTTAAAGTCTGCATTTAATCTTTATTTGAACATCTAAAATAGAATGATCAAGCCTAAATTGCATAATTTATTTTCAATGTCTTTTTGACATAGGTACTACTGTTGACTATCATTAAAACTGCATTGCTATATATGTACTAGTTATGTCTGGAATATTCTACACAGATAGCAGGTTGAGATACCTTTTGGTTTGGTTAATTTTCAAGATCTTAAGAGCACCAGTGCACCATGGACAGGTCACCAGTCAGGCACAGGGCTGAGACAGATAAAGATCAAGTTGCCATGCATACTTGCTTCTTAGGTTGATTCAGAATCACCAAATACTCAAATGTCCTTGTTGTGAAGCGATAGTGCAAACAACTATTGCATCAGGGATTCCTTTTGTTTTACACTAAGCCTTTTTTAGTTTTAGGGAGTAATGCACCTAAAAATGCTTGATTAGGCTTTGGCAAATACTATAAATTGGCTCAAAATGTAAACCAAAATAACCCATAACCTTAAGTATTGTTTGAAATCATATAGACAGATTTTGAAAAATCCCTAATATACACATATAGCACACTCTCTTTCTCATAAAATGATCTTTATGCCATATAGTAAGGTCACTGTTGTTCCCTTTATTAGTTAAAGCTTTAAGGATCATACTGGCTCTTTGTTCTTACGAGTTTCACAGGTTCGGTCTGTACATGAAGTGTGCATTAGTTGGCGGCAGACTTTCCACCCACCATTTACTCCCACTTGTAGTGTTTTCATTTTGGCACCTTTTCTTCCATAAGTATCTTGGCTCATATCTCTGAGTGCTTCACCAGGGCCAACGGCTGTAATGCCAATCAGAGCTCACAGCCCTGCTGATCTGCAGTTAACCTCTAAGCCCATGGGAGATGCTACTTCCACATCCTCTGCACATGACCGTTGTTAGACTTTGGGCTGCAGCCAGGATGCTCCTTTTTGAAATCTGGTCCACCCACCAAATGCTGGCTGTCTTCTGAGTCACAAAGCCATTTGTATGTCAGTCATGCTCCAGGGGTGCCAGCTGGCACTTTAAGACTGTGGGAAAGGAGGCCTTCCTCCAGTGAAACAGTTCATTTTCACACATTCCTCAGAAGGGCATATTGAGCTCATTATCATCGTTAACTACAATAGCTCTTTGTACAGGCTACAAGGTTTGGGAAGCTGCCAGATATCCTTGGGTGCATGCAAAGATGCACATGTGTGCATCTTTTTATGTTTTAGTACACAAACTGTAACATAATAGACAAATTAATTAATATTGGAACTGAGCTATGCAATTAATGGGCCCTTTACAGATATAGCTCTGTTCTAAAACAGGAACAACTAGATTTTCTTGAGATCGGTCTCCTTCCAGCATTTAGATGGTTTACAAACTCACACCATTTTTGTTTAAAATTATAGTAACGCGTGCGCAACACCATCCCACCTGCTCTTCCACTCCTCAGGGGGATCGTGCGAAAGAATCTCCCAAATCCACTCTGGTCTTATTTCTTTCTTCTGAGGCCTTCTTCTTCTTCTCATAAACTTGTAGGACAGTTAACGTCTTGCAACTCCTAGCTGTTTTCAAAGTATACAGTTAAGCAGTGGAGCTACAATGAACGGCTGAAAGAGAAGCTCACTGGATATGTAAACACTAGAAGTGTGAAAGCACAGCAAAAGGAACATAGCAAGGAACAAGCATGAACAATGGCGTTAGGTGACCACATGGCAATGAACGTGGGACAACCAATAGATAAGATGATTCCCCTGGAACTTGAAGCCGAAAGAAGATCATTCCCTCTACTAATATATATGTAATGAGATAACATATGCTGTCATGTTTGATGGTTAAGCAAAGGACGCAAGTGCACATTAAATGGGCAACAGAGTTTTTTAAATATGAAAATAGGAAAACTTTCAAATGTCGAGGCGGAAGGAGAACTGGGATACAGCATAGGCAGACAAACAGAGGAAAAGAGTATGAGGAATGTTTAATGGAACATTAAGCAGTACAATGAGAACCTTTGAGCATGTATCGTGAGGGACGAGTGGTGAATGACATTGAATGCAGGTAATCAGGAGAATACAGCTGGAGCAGAAGGAGCGCATGGATACCGAGGAAGAAAGACTATTTAACATGAATGGGACTTCACTTTAATACACAAATTATTTAACCAAGGGTAAAAAAAATCAGTGAACTCAAAATTCACTGACTGATTCTTATGGTGATGGTTTCCATGTCAGGTAAGTGGTTTTTGTTGTTCTGTGCTGGGTAGTGGTGCGGTGCGGTACTGCCTTCTCTCCAGCAGGGTGGAACAGGTGGACGGTGACACACGATCCTCTTTAATCAAGCAGCAGAAGCCAGAAGGAAGGCATCAGAGCATTAGCTCTCCCAAGTGGTACCTGACCATCTTGTGCTCATGGCAAGGCAGGTAAGGCAAATTTATTTGTATAGCACAATTCAGTACAGAGACAATGCAAAGTGCTTTACATGATTAAACTATAGGAAAATAAAACAGAACAAAAACAAGTATGAATAAAATGTAGAAACAAAATAGAACATTAAAAACAGTTGGACTAAAAAGTTGAACTAATGATGTTTCAGCAGAACAGTTTAACTAGAACAGTCAAAGGCAATCGTAAACAAATGTGTTTTTAATCCTGATTTAAAGGAACTCAGGCTTTCTGCACTTTTACAGTTTTCTGGAAGTTTGTTCCAGATAAGTGGAGCATAGGAACTAAATTCTGCTTCTCCGTGTTTGGTTCTGGTTTCTAGGTATGCAGAGCAGGCTGGAGCCAGAAGATCTGAGTGGTCTGGATGGTTGATGGACTGATAACAAGTCTGTGATGTATTTAGGTGCTAAGCCATTCAGGGATTTATAGACTAACAGAAGTATTTTAAAGTCTATTCTCTGAGATACAGGGAGCCAGTGTAAGGACTTTAGAACTGGGGTGATGTGCTCTACTTTCTTAGTCTTAGTGAGGACGCGGGCAGCAGCGTTCTGGATCAGCTGCAGCTGTCTGATCCACTTTTTAGGCAGACCTGTGAAAACACCATTGCAGTGATCAGTTCTACTAAATATAAATGCATGGATTAGTCTTTCCAGATCCTGCTGAGACATCAGTCCTTTAATCCTGGAAATGTTCCTCAGGTGATAAAAAGCCGACCTTGTAATTGTCTTTAGATGCTTTTGGAGGTTCAGGTCTGAGTCCAACACTACACCCAGATTTTGGGCCTGATCAGTAGTTAATAGCTGAAGCGACTGAAGCTGTGTGCTTTTTTTTTTATCTCTCCTCTATTTGTCCAAATTTTATTACTTCTGTTTTATTTTTATTCAATTGAAGAAAATTTTGGCACATCCATGCACTGATTTCTTCTAGGCATTTTCTCAGTGCTTGAACTGGTTCATAGTCACCTGGTGAGATGGTGATGTGGAGCTGTGTGTCGTCTGCATAGTTATGGTAGCTGATGTTGTTATTTTTTATTATCTGAGCTAGAGGAGCATGTAGATATTGAAGAGGAGGGGGCCCAGGATGGACCCTTGGGGAACCCCACATGTGATTTTTGTCATTTCTGATGTAAAGTTACCTACTAATACAAAAAAGTCCCTGTCCTTTAAGTAGGATTTAAACCTCATGTTCTCCTTGTCGTTTGCCGTCTGGTCACTCCTTGTCTTTGCCTCCAGTACCTGGCCATTCAGCTCCAGAGCTGTTCCTGGACCTCCTGGTTCATCGTGGCTTCGTCAGTGTCGCCCGTTACAAGTTTCCACACCTTCCTGTGGATCTGCTGTTGTCTCCTCTTGCCAAGTCATTACCTGTCGGCCATACTGTGTCATGATTTGGGTTTTGGTTCACGTTTATTTATTTTGATCAGCTATTAGGTTTTGGCTTCTTCAGCTTTTGTACTGTTTTAGGTTATCCGGTCTATGTTTATTGTTTTGGTTAAGTAGCTTATTTCTGCCTCTGGGTTTATTTCTGTTTTGAATTCCAGTTTAGCCTTTTTACTTCATCAGTTATTCTGGTCCCTGTATTAGTTCTGATTTTAGTTCTGTGATCTAGTGTCCTGTCAGTTCTGTATTGCTCCCGCCTTCAGTTAATTACTTTCAATTCCGCTCACCTGTTTATCCGTCTATTTAAGCCTCACTCCCTCCTTAGTTAGTTGTCGGGTCGTCGTCAATTCATACCATGCGTGCATCCCCTGTTTTCCTGGTAAGAGCTCCCAGCGTCTTGATTCATTTTTTGTAACACGTTTTGTATTTTTCTGCCCAGTTTCTGTTTGTCAAGTATCGTCTGGATGTCTGCCTTACCCCTTTTTTGGATCCTGTCTGTTTGCCCGTTTTATTCCCTCAAATAAATCTCCGTAAAGAGCATTCTTAGTGTGTTGGTTGAATTCCGGATTCATCTCCCTTCTAATTCGTGACAGAACGACCCGACCAAGTATCATGAATCCCTCGCCAACACACTATCTCCGCTCAGGGAGAGCTATGCTCTGTGAGCCCGGTTTAGCGCTCTGCATACTAGGGATGTAACGATATTGACATTATCGCGCTATCGCGGTGGTACACATGTCTCGATATCGTCGTGGTTGGGTTACAATAATAAAAGGACAGGTGTCCGTCAAAAAGCAAAAGGAATAAACACAGCCCCGCGGAACAAACCATTAACTACATAGACCATGATACTTTGCGCTGCGTCGCGCTGCGTCGACCAACCGTTCTTAAGCCAATAGGATTGCACGCGGATTGCACGCTGTGTCCACACAAGCTCACAGCCAGCCAGCATGACCGACAGCGATATTTGTAAGGAAGAAAACAACAACCCCGAAGTTGAAATTGTGCCAGCCCCTGCAGCTTTTAAGCCGGATGTCTGGAAACATTTTGGTTTCGGCGTTTCAAAAAACGCCAAAGGAGAGAAGGTGGTGGTGGACAGACAATGGACTATATGCAAGCACTGCCACAGTAAACTGCGATACAACACGGGAAACACCGCTATGCCCGCTACCTCGGTGCCCAGTGAAAGGGTATTTTCAACAGCAGGGGATATTGTAAATGCCCAGAGGTCTCTTCTTCTCCCGTGCAATGTAGATCTTTTGATCTTTCTAAAGAAAAACTTGAACATTAGCTAAAGGACAGTGTTTTTCAGAAGGCTTTTTGCCAGACTGTTTCAGAATTTTTTTTTCTTGAAATGTAGATCTTTTGATCTCTCTGATGAAAAACGTGAACATAAGCTGAACATAAGCTTGGATAGGTCAGTGTTTTTTTAAAAGGCTTTTTGACTGACTATTTTATTTAAGTTTGTTATGTTCCTAAATACCAGTTTTAAAAGGCTGCTTTTACTTGCCTTGCACATTTAAACCTGACTTAACTTGATATTTGTTTGCACTTAAAGGGAATTCCCTATTGTTTACAATTGTTTGGTTTCTTCTTAACTTGAACATTGCACAGAAGAATCAACAGAATATTTATGTTCCTGACTACAACTTGCACTTTAAAAGCATTATGTGATCAGCGTTTTATGTTGTCATGATCCATAAATACAACAATAAATTGCCTGTTGACTGGCAAAAGCAGAAAAAATGTCTGTATTTTTTTGCTATTATCATCACAAACACTATCGTGAGCTATTTAACAGTACCGTGAGCTTTTCCACAATATCGCAATAAATATCGTACCGTGAGGTCAATATCGAAATTGTATCGTACCGTGAGATTTTGATATCGTTACATCCCTACTGCATACCGGCTTACGCGGAAGACTCACCAGAAGCCTCTGTTCTGTCTTCCTCCGAGCGTTTCCACCCAGACCCGGCTCTGTTCATGGAAGTCGACGCGGAAGTGATACGGGAGATCCGCCCAGACCTTTTCCCAGACCAGGCGCTGTTCCTCGCTCTGGACGAGCAGCAGCGGGGGTCGCCGCGGTCTCGTTTGGCCCCGTCCGTTCGGGAGGAATCGGTCCCCCGGTCTGGTCCGTTCTCCCGCTGTCGGAGGAGGAAGCGCCCGTCTGCCTGCCACTCTCCCACCAGTCACGGCCAGCGGATCGATGATCGGGCCCAGGCATTGTCCGCTGCTGAGCCACAGCCCACGCTCCCCGCTGCTTCTTCTCCCACTTCCTGCCCTGTGGACCGGACTCCCGTGTTCCCCAGAGCTGAGCAGCCCATTGCGCCTCCTGGTGGCATCCGTGACGCCGAGTACCTCACACTGGAGGGTAAAATAAGGACGTTTGCCCCCATAATTAAGTGCCTCAGAGAGGCCCTTTTCAGTCACTATTCGGTGGAGCTGGAGGTTAAATTAAAGGAGGTTGAGGGGCACTATAGATCGGCCCTCCAGGCTTTCTATAGTCAACCGGCCCCTGTCCCCGAGGGGGCCCTGGAGGGTCCGCCTCTCCCCAAGTCTCCAGAGGGGGCCCTTGAGGGTCCGCCTCTCCCCAAGTCTCCAGAGGGGGCCCTTGAGGGTCCGCCTCTCCCCAAGTCTCCAGAGGGGGTCCTGGAGGGTCCACCTCTGCCCAAGTCTCACGAGGAGACCCAGGCGGGTTCGCCGCCAGCAAGCGCCGAGGAGACTCAGGAGGGTTCACTGCCAACGGGCGACGAAGAGACTCAGGGGGGTCCGCCGCCAGCAGGTGTCGAGGAGACCCTGGAGGGTCCGCGCCAGCGGGCGCCGAGGTGACCCAGGAGGGTCCGCCGCCAGCGGGCGCCGAGGTGACCCAGGAGGGTCCGCCGCCAACAGGCGACGAGGGGGTCCAGGAGGAACCGCTTCCACCCAAGCCCCAAGAAGGGGTCCAGGAGGACCCGCCCTCGATTTCAGCCCCAGTGCCGGCTCCCCGCAGCTTTAAAGCAGAGCATCCAGTACCTGTCCCCCGCAGCTTTAAAGCAGAGCATCCAGTACCTGTCCCCCGCAGCTTTAAAGCAGAGCATCCAGTACCTGTCCCCCGCAGCTTTAAAGCAGAGCATCCAGTACCTGTCCCCCGCAGCTTTAAAGCAGAGCATCCAGTACCTGTCCCCCGCAGCTTTAAAGCAGAGCATCCAGTACCTGTTCCCCGCAGCTTTAAAGCAGAGCATCCAGTACCTGTTCCCTGCAGCCTAAAGACTCAGTCTCCTGTGCCTGCTCCCCGCAGCTTTAAAGCAGAGCATCCAGTGCCTGTTCCCTGCAGTATAAAGACTCAGTCTCCAGTGCCAGCTCCCCGTAGCTTTAGCGCACTGTCTCCAGTGCCAGCTCCCCGTAGCTTTAGCGCACTGTCTCCAGTGCCAGCTCCCCGTAGCTTTAGCGCACTGTTGCCCGAAGCCTGTAGCCAGACCCTGTTGCCCGAAGCCTGTAGCCAGGCCCTGTCGCCCGAGGCCTGTAGCCAGGCCCTGTCGCCTGAGGCCTGTAGTCAGGCCCTGTCGCCCGAGGCCTGTAGTCAGGCCCTGTCGCCCGAGGCCTGTAGTCAGGCCCTGTCGCCCGTGACCTGTAGTCAGGCCCTGCCGCCCGTGGCCTGTAGTCAGGCCCTGCCGCCCGTGGCCTGTAGTCAGGCCCTTCCGCCCGTGGCCTGTAGTCAGGCCCTGCCGCCCGTGGCCTGTAGTCAGGCCCTGCCGCCCGTGGCCTGTAGTCAGGCCCTGCCGCCCGTGGCCTGTAGTCAGGCGCCGCCGCCCATAGCCCTTAATCCGGCGCCGCCGCCCGTAGCAATTAGCCAGGCTTCCTTTCCACTTGTCTGTAGTCAGGCTCTGTGTGTAGCAGCCTTTACCCAGGCTCTCTCCCTAGTCGCCTGCAGCCAGGCTCTCTCCCTAGTCGCCTGCAGCCAGGCTCTCTCCTTAGTCGCCTGCAGCCAGGCTCTCTCCTTAGTCGCCTGCAGCCAGGCTCTCTCCTTAGTCGCCTGCAGCCAGGCTCTCTCCTTAGTCGCCGGTAGCCAGGCTCTCTCCTTAGTCGCCGGTAGCCAGGCTCTCTCCTTAGTCGCCGGTAGCCAGGCTCTCTCCTTAGTCGCCGGTAGCCAGGCTCTCTCCTTAGTCGCCGGTAGCCAGGCTCTCTCCTTAGTCGCCTGTAGCCAGGCGCCCCCTTCAGCCTGTAGTTCGCTGCCTCCTGTAGCCTTTAGTCCGGCACCAGTTTTTGTTTTCTCCCTCTCCAGGCGTTGGCCTCTGAGGGTCTCGTTCCATCGCCCGGGACGCCCGCCGGAGAGCCTGACACGCCGGGGCCGTCGCCCGGGACGCCCGCCGGAGGGCCTGACACGCCGGGGCCGTCGCCCGGGACGCCCGCCGGAGGGCCTGACACGCCGGGGCCGTCGCCCGGGACGCCCGCCGGAGGGCCTGACACGCCGGGGCCGTCGCCCGGGACGCCCGCCGGAGGGCCTGACACGCCGGGGCCGTCGCCCGGGACGCCCGCCGGAGATCCAGTCTCGTCCGGGAGGTCCACTGAACCTCGTGACTCGCCGGGGTCATCCTTCAGGAGGTCCACCAGACTCTTGTTGTTGTTTTTTTTTGTTTTTTCGACTTTCATCCGGTTTAGGTTGTTTTTGTTTTGATTCTGACCCTCCGTCCTGTAACCCCCTCCACCCACCCGGTCTAGTCTGTTCTGATCTTTTTTTTTTTTTTTTAAGGGCGTCTGGAATCCGCCCTTGAGGGAGGGGCTCTGTCATGATTTGGGTTTTGGTTCACGTTTATTTATTTTGATCAGCTATCAGGTTTTGGCTTCTTCAGCTTTTGTACTGTTTTAGGTTATCCGGTCTATGTTTATTGTTTTGGTTAAGTAGCTTATTTCTGCCTCTGGGTTTATTTCTGTTTTGAATTCCAGTTTAGCCTTTTTACTTCATCAGTTATTCTGGTCCCTGTATTAGTTCTGATTTTAGTTCTGTGATCTAGTGTCCTGTCAGTTCTGTATTGCTCCCGCCTTCAGTTAATTACTTTCAATTCCGCTCACCTGTTTATCCGTCTATTTAAGCCTCACTCCCTCCTTAGTTAGTTGTCGGGTCGTCGTCAATTCATACCATGCATGCATCCCCTGTTTTCCTGGTAAGAGCTCCCAGCGTCTTGATTCATTTTTTGTAACACGTTTTGTATTTTTCTGCCCAGTTTCTGTTTGTCAAGTATCGTCTGGATGTCTGCCTTACCCCTTTTTTGGATCCTGTCTGTTTGCCCGTTTTATTCCCTCAAATAAATCTAAAATAAAGAGCATTCTTAGTGTGTTGGTTGAATTCCGGATTCATCTCCCTTCTAATTCGTGACATACTGAGCTCATTACACCTGAGCCACCTGCCTGTTACCGCTCACGCTCAGCCAGACACAACCGCTGCCAGCATTAATCCTCCTCTGGAGTCCTGTAATCCTGCTATCCATAAGTCAGCCTCTGCTCTACTCAATCACTGGCTTGTTGTCAGTGCTCATTGCCTATTCTTTATTTTCCAGTTTATTTTCCTGCGTCTTCCTCATACCCAGTCTCAGTTCCCAACCTCTTATCATAAATCATTCCTCTCAATAAAAGATACTTTAACTCGCGTCTACATGTTTGTTGCTTCTGGGTCAGTCATGGAAAACATGATATTTCAACTATTTTATTAGTCCTTTTGTGTGTACATAGTTCCTTAGTTTCTTTAATCTTAATTTTTCTTAAGTGTTTCATTTAGATTTCACTGGCCTAAAAGTGAAGATTTGTTGATTGAAATATATTAGGAGCAATAAGCAAAATTTCACTACTAGGTGGGTTTTGAGCGCTGTCTGTAGACCCAAACAAGATGTGTAGCAAGCCACACCTCTCTCTACCTCCAAAAACTAAGCACCAGACCAGTTATCTCCTTCAATTTTATATATATTTTTTTGTCAAAAGTGCCTGAATACACATGAGGACCATGGTGGGCACTGGGCAGCTCACAAACCCGCTGGGCTGCATTGAACAATGCTAGCTGTCAGCTGGGCATCCATCTACTTTCTTCACTTAAACAGTAACACCTGGACCATTGCTGGTCGAACGCGAACAATTAACCCAGATGCCAGAATTGTAGCTTTACACTGAATCAAATTAGCACAAGTCTAACAAGACTGTAACACCAACAATAGCCAGCTTTTGACTTCATGCTGTTAACCACCTGTCCAGAGGAAACAAGCTAGCTTCTGCTCTTGAAATACTCTCCACCTTGGAAATGCAAGGCCAATTTTAATCCTCATTTTGCTTCTTTCCTTATCTTTCAACTTCTTTGCCAAAGACCATTGTTTTTTTTTTTGTTTTTTTTTGCGGTGGTAATGGTAATTGTCATGATTGTCTGTGGGTGAACAAGGCAGTGGCATTTTATGAGGAAGGAGGGGCTAAGCCCTGAGTGGCAGCTGTTCACATGCACATATGTGTACACGTGTGCATGTACATTGACAAATCTGTTTCCTTATTTGGTGCAAAAAGTGGCACAATAAAAAGAAAATTTTATTGTGAATATTAAAAAAATATATTTAATTTGTGGTTAACAATCTCTATTTACCTTTAACAAACCAGAGGTTTTTGCGGTTCTTTTTTGCTATGATTGCAATTGTAGAGCTTGATCTAGCCCGAGCCTGAAGCGAACAGAGCTCCATAGTTTGACAGTGAAGGAAGGAGATGCGGATCCGTTGACAGTGATGTTCGGAGTAGTTACGGAGAATGTGGAACCGTTCTCATTAATTAACAACGTAGTTGCTCCGACAGTCGGATGAGAATGACTTGAACACAAACATAGATGATGTGCAATCTATTAACGCTACTATCAATAACAGTGCCTATGATAAATGCTGAATGAATGTGAAGAACTGATGATTACTAAATATTGAATAGAAACAATACAATATTTTTCTTTAACTTGAACTAATATTTCAAGTCTTGCACGAGTTGAAATATTACTATTTGCTATACTACAGTCACTTTAACCAGAGAGCAACCTCTAAACATCAGGCTGTCCTCTGGGCAGTCTTTCTCTGGTTTTCATTGATCGAGAGCGTTTTTATGAGATCCTAGTTGGAAGCAAGGCAGGTCTCTGTGAAACATACCTAAAGATGCAAAAGGGGGAATCATGTAGGCACTATTGTCAAGCTCCAGTGGGACTGAGCACCCTACCTCCATTTATCCAGCCGGCAAAGTCCACTTTTTAATGAGCAAAACGAGTGAGCTGCTCCTTCTCAACCCAAAGAATTTATACTTTTACAGATCAGCCACAAAGACTCATTATTGTTCTTGGGGATTTTAACAGCACTAACCTGTCCAATGAACTTCCAAAATACAGACAGAATATCAAGGGCCCCAACAGAGACAATAACACATTGGATCATTGCTACACAGTTTTAAAAGATGTACGTATATCATGCAGTTACGAGGGCTAATTTTGGATTTTCTGATCACTGCCTGCTTCATCTCATCCCAACATACGGGCCAAAACTGAAAACCTCAAAGCCTGTGGTCAGGACTGTTAGAAAGTGGATTGCTGAATCAAAACATATGTTATGGGCATGCTTTGACTATACAGATTGGAGTGTCTTTGAAACTTCATCCCCTGACCTGTGCAGAACCAAGGAAAAGGCTTAGATAGGCCATAGGCTGAAGCCTGTATCGTTCAGGTTCGCTCCACCTATTTAGGGACTACTAAATGACACCTACAATAAAATCCTAAGTGCATTTTGAGCCCATAACCAAAAGTTCTCCAATCGCTTTGCGCCAGTATTTTTAAAGTAATTACTTAAAAGTGTAACTATATCGGTAGCCTGATCACACCGCTAATCTAAGCTCGAATCAAGCCGCCTAGCCGTTAGCCAATCAGAGCGCGTCCTTCAGGTACGCTCTCCCACTTCGAGGCTGAAAGAAAACAACAACAACAAACATGGCCTCTCCCATGGAGCAGCGTATTTCCGTTGGATCAGACAAAAAAACGCAAGAAAAATGAGGATTATATATGCATCGCACACATATCATCGGTGGACAAAGAACGGACACAGCCACTAACAGTTGTTCGTTGGAAGAAGCTGGTTGTATGTGCCCGTAAGTGGCTAGAAATTGACAGAATCGACCGCACGTTGGCGGAAGCTGTATGTGTACACGATGACGAGTTCGCCAAACATAACAACGATGATGATTCCACGTCAACCATGCCTTGTCCAGACGAATCTCTTTCTGGTTACTTGGACATAAACAAACTTGGTTTTCATCCAACTTGTTATAGACGTTTCATCGATAAGAAACGAATTGCCAGTGCTGAAAAACTAGCAGAAAAACAGGTAGCAAGTGGTGGTGACAACAATGGTTCTGATTCTGATCACGAGTCTTCCACAACCACGTCCACGACTAGCCGGCCACCATCTCCAAAACGGTTGAGATCCACCACTAAATCATCAAGGTCTGGCAATGTACTTCCTGCTGTCTGTATATTTTTCAAGAGGGTTGACCGCTTTGTGAAAGAAGGACACAAGACAAAGAAAGATAAATTGGTCCAAGCAGAAACTATAAATGCTGGTAAATAGATAATTTGCAGACTGCATCTTTGTTTGTGGCTTATAACCAAAAGCAAAAGTAATACATTTGTTGGTAAAAAAAAAATGCATGTGTAATTGGTGCCAGCCCAAGCCTGCTCATATCATTATGAAGTAGGCGTATGAAGGCTATGTGTAGGGCCTCAAAAATAATAAAAGGGATTATTATGAACTTGAAGTGATGATAGGCAATTAATTCATTTGTCAAATAACGGTTAGATTTTAAATTTGTCACCCAACTACCAGTTCAGTCTCGTAAAACAGAGAAAAGGTATTTTATATTATTTGTTGGCAGCTGGTTTATGATTGAACTTTTTTTAACTCTCTCTTTGCTAGGGAGTTTGGTTAAAGCAGCTGAACTGAAAATGGATGAATCCATTCTCAAGGATGTACATGGAAAAGATTGTGTCGCAATTAAAGAGCGGTACCACAAACGGTGCTACAAAGAATATGCAAGATTTCTGGTGGCTACAACAAGTGATGAAAGGTAAATTTCAGATAATTCAAGTAGAATATTTGTGAAATACAAATACTTGAGAGTGAACCTTATATTGATGGTAGGATTACATTCTGGGGTTAAACATTTTTGAAAGTTGATTATTCTTACAAATGAAGCCCAGTTTATAGAGAAAAGATATTGTAGTAAATAATGTAGAATAAACATTTGGATGCAGTTTTACACAAAACATTTTAACCATAAATTTGTATGAAATGAGATATTCTATCGTTGTTAATTTTAAGATTGAGTAAGCATTTTAACTAATTTGTATTTTGCACTGTTTCACACAGGATGCCAAAAGCCTGGGAGTATGCCACTGTGTACACAGAATTTTGTGACAAAATAATTCGGGCACAGTTGATTAAAAAACAGGAAATCTTCAGGATGAAAAAGCTCTCTTCCCCGTTCCAGAAAATGATACGAGAACACCATGGTCATGGAAGTTACAGGTAATTATGATTCATTAATAGATTTTGATATTATTCACATCAGCATATATTTATTATTCCTTGTAAATTTTTCACAGCTTAGATCTTCTGAAGAAAATACTGAGGCAAGACTTTCCCCAGCTAAATTTCTACAAGCCTCCGAGGAAAAACCTGGTTCATTAACTGAAACTGAGTCATCAGGATCGCAAGAGACTTTGTCGAGTGGTGGAGAGACAGTTCAGGAAGGTGGTACTTATGCAGCACAACGAGACCGTACCTATTTTGTGTGTCTTCCCCTTCAGAGAAGCTTTTGCCTCCTACAAAGGATGCCCTCTACCAGCACAGCTTGCGAGCCAATTATCAAGCAGCTATTCACCGGAGATCGCTTGAGCAACAGATCTACGCTCCTTCTCCTGAGAGTCATGGCTGGATTTTAGAAGGTTGGGCATTGTCTATAAAGTGGATGACTATCGCTGCTGCCCCGGATGTGGTCCTTAATACATCTCGCTGTTCTTGTAAAGTCGGAAAATGTTCTCAGGGTAAATGCTCCTGTTTAAAAGCAAAAGTCTCTTGTTCCTTTTCCTGCAAATGTGTGGACTGTGAGAACCGTGATGCTACACCTGATGAATTGTCGTTCCAGACATCGGAGAGCATTGATGAAATGCCAGACTCTGAATCAGATGAAAGTGATTTTGATGATTCATAATTTCTTTGGGATGCTGGAGATAGGCACCAGCAACCCCCGCGACTCCATGAGGGATTAAGCGGGTTGGAAGATGGATGGATGGATAATTTCTTTGTGTTTTCTATTGTAATTCTCAAGTCGTAACAACCTGAAGTGATCCTAAAAAGTTTAACATCTCTTACTGGGTCCAACAAAAGTCATTGTTTAAAAACAGAAATGTCTTTGTGCCTAGTTTTCATTGTTCAAATTTTTGCTGTGTTTCAGTTATTTCCTAAAATTTTGCTTCCAATATTGTAACTGGTCTGAAAGGTGATAAAATTCACACCACTTTTCATAGTTATTAGTTAACCAGACACAAAAGGATATCTTGCTATTAGAGTTTTTCAATTGAAAATTCAAAGAATTGCAGTTTTCATGTGCAATAAAGATATATTTTGGGAGATTGTGAAATTGTTAAAAAGTGTAGTTTTTCATTTAGAATAACTCCTTACTTAAAGCGCGCAGAACATTGCCGCTTTATAAGCTCTGAGTAAGTATGAATGTCTGTGGGAATCAAAATTTTGAGTCCGATCGCCTTAATAATAAAAAAGTTACAAGGGTTTGAAAATGGTAGAAGACCCAAATTTGTCACTTTTTTGGGTAAACTGCCACCTTTGGCACCCATTTTCTCAAATACTGGCAGGAATCCCATGGAGAACTTTTTTTCCCAGCTCGAGTACATATTTAAGATTGGAAAACTGCTATCGAAAAGTAGTCCCCAGGTTAGTGGAACGAAATCCTATTTCTAGCCTCCTTTTGAGCTTCAGCCTATGGCCTGAGAGAAGTGGGTCTAGGCCCTGTATAAGAAGGCCAGGAACAAACTCACCTAGAGAGCACCAGCACTGGTTGCCCTCAGGGGTGTGTTTTCTCCCCAGTACTATTCTCTCTGTACACAAATAGCTGTACTTCAGCAGACTTGTCTGTTAAAATCCACAGGTTTCCAGCACAACAACAAGTCTATACAGACAGAAGGTGGATTAGCTTGTCTACTAGGATTGTCAGATCCATCTTAAAACACCTTAACCCCACCCCTCTCTCTCTCTCTCTCTCTCTCTCTCTCTCTCTCTCTCTCTCTCTCTCTCTCTCTCTCTCTCTCTCTCTCTCTCTCTCACACACACACACAAACACACACACTGCTTCTCCTCAATATCTTCAACAACACATCTGCTGTGTATCACCTATTCCTGGTACCTGAACTGGACCTCACACATAGACATTGTTCGGAAGAGGAGCCAGCAGATAATTTACTTCCTTTGGCCACTTAAGCAGTAAAACCTATGTTTCTCCATCACTGCACAAAAAGTAGAATTTTCATCCATATAAACTTCTGTGAATCCTGCTAATTGCCAGCAGTTCTTGGCCGTTTACAGTATTCACCTGTGCCGAAAACTAATGATCAAATGAAGCGCTTTCACTTTTCTTGTACATAAAAAATATATACATTCCTCTAACACTGGCTTTTCAGGCAAACTAAAATTGGTATTGTACACATTTATTATTTTCCATTTTTCATGGTTTGATGCAGACACCTCTGCAGAAGGAGAGACGTTTGGACAGTGGCGGCTGACTAATAGAAGGCTCATGGGTGCCGCCCCAACACTTACCACATTACCTTGAATAAGACAAGAAAATAAAAAATGATAAAAGAAAAATATTTTTCACTGTCATGATTTGTTGAGATGAACCCGAATACACACACACCACACAGGGAGCTTAGTTTTGTGAGTTTTATTGAAGAGAGATGAGTTGTGGAGGATGAGAACCAGAGTCTGTTACTGGGCTGGAGCAGGTGGTAGATAAGTGCAGGAGCCAATGGACTGGAGAGAGCTGGGGGACCGGAGAATGCTGGAGAACTGCTGGTGCTGCGCTGCATAGACTTGAAGCCTTTAGAGCAGGTGAGAGAGTTCTTCGAGCGCTGGGGCAGTAGACGGGCCAGCAGCACAGCAGTGACAGAGTTCTTGGAACGCAGGGACTGCAGTAGGACCAGCAGCGCAGCAGAGAGAGTTCTTGGAACTCTCCTCAGTCAGTAGCTGACTGAGGAGAGTTTAAGTAGTGAGACTTGCTGGTGGAAACAGTCCAGGATGATTAGTAGCTGATCAGGTGTAGATCATTAGGCAGAGTGGAGTCAGAGCTTGGCAGGAGGAAGAAGGTGCTGGAAAATGCTCAGGGTGCAGCAGGCAACTACTGCACCCTGAGCAACCTTTCACATAGTAGAGTGCTTGCTTTGTCTTTAAGTCCTACCTGTGCATAGGATACCTGTGCATATGTGATTCACCTTGAGAATTGTGTAAAAAACTTTCATTTCAATATGGCAAAACAAAAAAGTTACTTTGTGAACTTTTATGAACATGCAATGATTTCCGGTGCTTTAAATTAAACAATTACCAATATTACAGCAATTTTGACACTGTTCAGGCATCTTATCCATTCTTCTGCACATTGTTGGTCTCCGGATGCCTTTATGCCATCTGTCATTCAGTTGAGGACTATTGACTGAACTCATAAAGAAAAACGGTTAGCAGGCGAGAGAGCCCATTGTTAGCAGCCAGCAGCATCCTTTCAGGTCTGTTGTGGGACTGTCTGAAGCTGGTAATTGGAGATGTCTGTGTTGATGAGGAGGTTCTGGGGAGTTGAAGCTAAGATGACAGCTAGATCATGTGTTATCCGTAAGGCAGCAAAATTGCAAAACTACTTCTTCCTCCTCCTCATCTTTTATTGGGCTTTTGGCTGCTGGCAAAAAGCTAATCATGTGCATTACCGCCACCTATTGGTATGGAGTGTGGGACAAAAATTAACTTTATTTTCTCTTTTACTGATGACTATCCTATTCTCTGAATCAATTTTGTTTTGCTGAGAAACTTAATTAAAAATAATTTGAATAATAATTTGAATATTTTACTTCCTGATTGTTTCTGTAGTAAATGTAGTTAAAAGTTTCCTTATTTTTATTATTCTTTCAACAAACACATTTTCTCTATTGCTCATATACCAACCATGTGTTCTATTGTTTTACTTTAAACACAATGTTGGCAATTTCCAATATCATGTTTATTCATTCTATAAAGTTTATTGAGTCCAGTGTCTCTTATGTTTGTTAGTAATTTATCTTCTCCAAAATGTTTCCTTCTTGTTCTCATTACTCCTGTTCTTTGAAGTGTGTAATACCATTTTCCTTTTTATTCTTAACTATATTCTTTCTGAAACTTTTTCTTCAGTTTTTGTATAATAATACTTCCTGCTTCTGATTTGCTCCTTGTTGCTGTAAAGTTGATTTGAAGTTATTGACCTTTATGATCTGTTGTTTTGTTGCCCTCAACCCCAATGTGTTCTATAAACACATTGAAAGGTTTGTATTAATTCCATCATCTGCATTCTAATGAATAACTACTGTATTTTTCCAAATGGTCTGCTTTCTGAATAGCTTTGCTATAACCTGAGGTGTGCTGAACTTGAATCCAAGCAATGGTTCTTAACGGTTTCATTTCCTCTATCCACTGTATGCTATACTTGTAAGGTATGTTGACCTCAAGTCACCTGTTTCAACGACTACCGGCCTGTTGCACTGACTCCCATCATGATGAAGTGCTTTGAAAGGCTGGTAAAGGAAAACATCGTCTCCAGTCTCCCCCCAACACTCGACCCGTTCCAGTTTGCCTACCGACGGAACCGCTCCACTGAGGACGCCATCTCCTCTGCTCTTCACCTGAGCCTGATACACCTGGAGGAGAAGAACACGCACGTGCGGATGCTGTTCCTGGTTCAGCGTTCAACACCATCATCCTACAGCATCTGGTGGGAAAACTGGAACATCTGGGCATCAGCACACCTCTTCGAAACTGGCTGCTAGACTTCCTCACCAACAGACCTCAGTCAGTCCGGGTCTGACAGAACACCTCTGATGTCATCACCCTCAGCACGGGCTCCCCTCAGGGCTGCGTCCTGAGCCCCCTGCTGTCCACTCTGATGACACATGACTGCGTCCCCAGATTCACCACCAATCACATCGTGAAGTTTGCAGACGATAGAACAGTGGTGGGCCTGATCAGAGACAACAATGACCGGGACTACAGAGAGGAGGTGGAGCAACTGGTGGACTGGTGCAAAGACAACAGCCTTAGTCCAGCATCTGCTGCAGGTCCACCAGGTTCTGCACCAGCTTTTTCCCTGTTGTCATCAGACTGTGGAACTGTTGAACTCTGAACTGGACTCTGCACAACATTTGCATCTTTAGTTTGCACTACAAATGTTGCTAAACGTTTATTACCCATTTGCCCTTTTGCACCATTATTGCCTTTTTGCACTATTATATTTTGCACATAAAGAATGGCTGAACATTCTTCTGTGTACGGTTCTTGCACACTGTTTTTCTCCTGTAGTATTACATTCCGATCACTGCTGCACTTTATATTGTAATTCCACCTGCAATCACATTACACAGTCGTATGCTGTATGCAATGAAACTTCGTTCCGTATGCACTCTGTACATACAAAATGGCAATAAAGTTGTTTAAGTCTAAAGCTCATTCTGGCTGATTAAATGCCCCATGGGGACTTGGTAAGTCTGGTAGAGGACATTATTAGGATTAGGAGAAAAATACTTGTTCAAATAAGAGTAATAGTAATATCATCTATATTGTCATTGAAACATACATTGAAACATACATTACAACGAAATTTGTTCTTTGCTTTTAACCCATCACCCTTGGGGAGCAGTGGGCTGCCATGTGCGGCGCCTGGGGAGCAATCTGGGGTTAAGGGTCTTGCTCAGGGACCCAGAGTGCAGGCGCTGGGGATCGAACCGGGTACTTGCATCCTTCTCTGAGTGCAAGCGCACTGCTCTAACCACTAGCCCACTCCCACACTAGGCCAACACTCCCAAAGACCAGTTTGGTTTGGATAGTCATTTGATCATCATTTGAAAACATTTTTTTATTGGGTTGGTGTAGAAGTGTCTAGTACAGGGGTCTGCAACCTGCGAGTCTGGAGCCACAAGCAGCTCTCTAGGCCTTTCATAGTGGCTCTTATAACTTTGGTTAAAATTATAAAGAACCAAGTAATGTTTTTAAATATTGATATTCATTGAACAATGATACTGGATTTCCACAACAGACTCTATAAGTACCAGTAATACACTTTTAGATCTATTTTTCTTGTCAATAAGTTGAAAATTGTGTGTTATTTTTTACATAATCTTCCCCAAGTATAAAATCCGATTGAAGAAAATATAACTTGTCTTTTTGCAACCACTTTTTCTTTATTTTTAACCTTAAAAATAGAAATGAAATGACGGTTCTTCAAAAATGAGATCAAATTTTCTATAGGTATTTCTAAAAAAAATAAATAAATATATATATATATATATATATTATTATCTTTTTGCAAAAGGTCATGTAACATTTGTGGCTTTAAATTAATTAAATTTAGCTGGACTGAGGGAAAATGGCTCTATGGACGGGGAAGGTTTCTGACCTCTGGTCTAGTAAGTCCTTGTAATATCCCTGGAGAAAAATGACAGGTAGCCTCAATCATCAGGGATAAATTTAAAGTAAAAAAGTACATTTTCAGCATGCTGCATAAAAATATGGAGCAATTTGTGTGTGCGTGTGTGTGTGTGTGTGTGTGCGTGTGTGTGTGTGTGTGTGTGTGTGTGTGTGTGTGTGTGTGTGTGTAACAATGTCCAAACACACCACACACTCACTATTGAAATCTTTGACCACAGTATAAAAATACACCCCTAACAGTCACTTCCATGAAAAAACTAAGCTCCTGTCCACAGGAATCTGCCATTTCATATGATTCATCCATTGGTCATCTCGTAAAATTCCAGCCCATACTGAGACTCCTGCAATGCAGCTTCCCTTCCACACGCTGCACCGGGAAGCTGGACAATGAATTCTGAATCTGGACAAACATTCCTTTTCCAACCACTAGACTCTCCACCCTGTGGGCGAAAGGCCTAAACCCATCCTGGGTTCTTCTTCTATAGTTCTGGTAACTCTACTGGTTAACACTGAAATGTGCAACTGCTTTTCTCCTATAAGATATCTGAATCTGAAGTGAGTCACACAAACAACTAGTAGGAACACATTGCTTTAGAAAAATATGATCTGAATTCAGTAAGAAAAGCCAAACGGATAATCTTGGAGAACAGAAAATTAAGTATATAAAAGGCATGACAAATGTGACAAATGTGCATGAAAAATAACAATCGAGATCAAATATAAGTAAGTCTTATAGGACACAATGTGACAAACAAACTAAATGTAGAGTATAACTGTTAAGTAGATATAAAATTATAAAGATTTGAAACGTTTTGTATTGTATAACTGTCACTTACATTATAATTGGTCTGTCAGGTTATGTCTCCACAACATTAGAATACATAGAGACTGACAATTTTGCCCATTCTTTTTGCAGTAGTTACTCATGTTGCATTCCATTTGCAGTCTGAACTCAAAAATCCCAGCTTCCGATAAGAAAAATCAACTGTAAAGCTGCTGTAATGAACATAGTTCGACTTTCCCCTCTGAAAGGCAGAGAAATTTTTGTAGGCTGATTGTTGGATCCAATAAGGCAGCTCCTTGCATTAACAACAGTAAGATGTGGTATAACATGTTTATTTTACAAGACACTGTTGTAAGAATGCATCTAAAATGAATGTTACATGTTGCGGTTGCAACTCTGAGCCGAACAAATGACAAGTGGTGTTGGCAGGTGGAAAATACAGCTTTAAAAGACATCTATAAGAGGTACAACAAACAAAACAACAGCTTTCCTGGACATCACCAAATTGAAATCCTAACCTTTCGTTTTTTTTTTGTTTTATTTTGGAATTGGAACACTTTTTATTCATATTTAACCCATTCCCAGCACCAATTTTCATTTTCCAAGGCAAATGAAATGCAGCATAAGACTCAGTCAGATTGTATGGAGAGTGTCTGTAAACATAATTTTCTTATTTTCAGCTAGATCTGGGTTTTGACTAGAACATTAAAGTGCTTGACTATGCATCTCAACAGCATGATGATGCTGTCATGAGCATAATTTTAAACATTTCATCACATTACAACCACAACATTCAATATATTATCACTGTCTGTACAGGTGCAATGCTGGTACAGGTATAAATCAAAGTATTGCTAGTTTCAATTGTAGTGAAAGATACTTGAACAGAAATTGACCCAGAGAACATGAATACAAATGCATGTCACATTTTTTCCTGATTTCTTTCTGTTAAAAGCAAAACATTAAAAGCCATTGATTTACTTTTCTTCAACAGTTTTTTGTGTTGATCTATCATATAAAACCCAATGAATTTGGTGGTTAAAATGTGAGAAAATGTAAATTGGTTTGAGGGGTATGAATACTTTGCAAGCTGCTGAAACTTGCACTTAGAGGTTTGGGCCAATGAGTCAACTCCAACTTTATGAATTTCAACATTCCATCTAAAGTACCATTGTTTGGTTATGATTCTGACTCACCTGTCTGCTCGCTCCCTGACTGTCCTTCAGCACCTTAATTACTTGACTCCATGCACCTGTGAGCTCCACCCCACAGTGTGATGATGTTAACAGTCTACACCTGTTAACATGCCATTATAAACTGGGTTCCCACAACCTCATTCTGCCAGATTATTGAAAGCTCCAGCTTTCTTGATTCACTGCCATCCAAAGATTTTGACTTTGAATTTGCTCGTCAAACTCCAGGCAGACTTCTCTTCGGCTTCTGTTATCTGGACCTTGATCATGTGCCTGTTTTGCAGATCTTGTTTCAAGCCTTATCCCTGGATTTGTTTGCCCTTATTTGCCTCTGTGTGTGACCAGTGTTTGGATTACAATTCCATTCGGGTCTCTGTCACCTCTGCTGAATTCAAAGTTGAGATCAGTGCTCTCATCTGTGGTGATGTCTTCACACTCTTTTGTCAACCTTTGGACCTGAAGAAAGTTGAAATGGTTGATAGGGGCCAACACCCCCTACCGGACTTTGAGAAGGTTAGTGCCTTTACTCCTGAATTCTACATTACTGCTTGATTTTCTTCACAGCCACTAACTTGTCTCCTTGTCTTGCAATTGTTTTCTGTTAACTTCCAGTGGTTACTGATTTCCCACCAGCGAATTCTTTCAATAAATGCTTTAAATTGCACTCTGTGTACGGCTGATTTCTCAGGTCACCTGTCAGTAACAATATAGTTTAATGCCACCTCATAGCTTTAGCCATCTCTTTCAGGTCCTCTGAGATTGTTAAAAAGGTTCCTTATGCCTACCTGCAATGGAAAATAATAAAACAGAATAAATGTGACGGACCACAGCAAAAGTAGGAACAAGTCACCAGAGCACAAATGGAGAAAACATAGAAAAACCTTCAACCCAAGAAAATTCATTGCAAAACATGCTAGTTCAAACCCCTCAATGCTTTAAATGACAATTCTGAAGGTTTTAAAACGGAAAACCTTGTGTTTAAACTTGTGTTTTCAGCCTGAAATCCACCCCCACCCCCCCCCAAAGCAGTTTCTACATGTCGGGGTGGGTATAGCCACAGCTCATTTGTGTACCCACTTTGTGTTGCTCCTCACAGGATGTTGTTAGGAATGTCGGCCAATATGCTGCATGCTTTAAAAAAAATATATGGCTACTTATGCTGCCACTTAAGGCAAGAGTTGGTGATTTTTTTCGGAGGTTTCCCCAGGTCCCTTTTTGAATAACTGCGCATGCACAAGACCATCTTACCTTGCTCTTCTGCTCTTCAGGGAACTCCCAAATCCACTCTGGTCTTATTTCTTTCTATTGAGCCCTTCCGCTTCTTTTCATGAACATGAACGTGGTTCACTTCTTGTGACTCTCAGCCATGTTCAAAGTCTTCTACGGTGAGAGCAGCGGAGCTACAATGAACGGCTAACCGCTAACCCAGCCATTAAGCTAACCGGATACAAACACTAGAAATGCGCATGCTCTGCCAGCAAGTGGAAACTAAGAAGGAAAGAGGATGAACACTTCCGGTACGTGAGTGCGTCAGAATTACTGGCACATGGGACAACCAATAGATAAGGCTATTCCCACAGAACTTGAGGGACAGCGGGGGGGGGGGGGGGATAATGTCTATAACTGAGGGCAGGAACAAAACTCTGACAAATCCAAGCCCGTCAGCCCGAACGGCTCCCACAGAGAATTATTTTTTACTTTTAGTGAATACATAATGTATTAACTACTTTCAGGATGGAAGGATGATTTTACCCACTATAACAAATCCTGTTTCTGAACAGGATTACCAACTATAGCTTTAACCTGCATAAGTAGGTTAAGTGAAGATGGATCGGAACTTTGAAGCAATCAACTGGTTCCCTTATACATGACATTTTTGACCAATCTGTATAATCTGATCAAATTTGACTTTGTAAAGTGCCTCGAGATGACATGTTTCATGAATTGGCGCTATAAATAAAATCAAATTGAATTGAATCAGGTTGAACTGCGCCCGTTCCAGTGTTCATCAGGACCAAGGCTGGGTTTCACTTCAGGTTCTGCATTAGAAGGTGATCAAGCGGAATAAAAGCGCCTAAGGACTTTAGAGAGCTTTCAGCTAACAGTAATGGAAGATAAGGAAGATGAAGAAAGCTTAAACTTTTTATATGGACTCGGGGCACAGTGACGAGAACGTCGGATATCAGATGTTGACAGGAACACATTTGCAAGAGATAGATTTTGGTGGAACATCAGAGGCATGAAGTCTGGAATACTTCTATGATGGCACTCTGTTTCAGAACGTGTATATATATATATATATATATATATATATATATATATATATATATATATATATATATATATATATATATATATATATATATATATATATATATATATATATATATATATATATATATAGGGCTGCACAGTGGCACAGTGGGTAGCGCTGTTGCCTTGCAGCAAGAAGGTCCTGGGTTCAAGTACACCCCTGGGTCTTTCTGCAGGGAGTTTGCATGTTCTCCCTGTGCATGCGTGGGTTCTCTCCGGGTACTCCGGCTTTCTCCCACAGTCCAAAAACATGACTGTTAGGTTAATTGGCTTCTCCAAATTGTCCTTAGGTGTGAGTGTGTGTGAATGGTTGTTTGTCCTGTTTGTCTCTCTGTGTTGCCCTGCCACAGACTGCCAACCTGTCCAGGGTGTACCCCGCCTCTTGCCCAGTGAACGCTGGAGATAGGCACCAGCACCCCCCGCGACCCCATGAGGGATTAAGCGGTTTGGAAAATCCATCCATTTGGAAAATGGATGGATGGATATATATATATATATATATATATATATATATTCATTCTGATGCATCATTGAGATTAAACCCGTGTAATGCTCATTTTTAATATCCAAACATGATATGTCACAGAATATTTTAAGCTTTTTTAACGCAAAATGCCTGTGCAAATTCTCAGTTATCCAGGCCATCACAACAGCAGCAGCACCAGCAGCAGAGGCAATCACAAATTTGTTCTCTTCTTTTTGAAAACGTTTCAACACTTGGTGGAACGTACATTAAAAGTCAACACCAATAATGTACCCTCCAGGGAGCATCACTAAAGACAGAAACAGGTGTTTAAAAAAGCGGATTATCCCTATTCGTCCCATAAACCATGACCAGATTCAATTTTACAGATAGAATTCCACTGTGTAAGATTAGATATTTGCCATATCTATCCTCCTCTTTATCTAGAAGCTGGAATGGCACAGAGCTGTGAATTAATGTAATTACACTGCTCGAATGTGAACTAAAAGAGGTAGAAAAAACTTGACCATGCCACCTCCTCACATCATCAGAGGTTAAATGGGTCTCTTGAAAGAAAATTATTTTAGCTTTTAATTGGTAAATCCTTTTCATCACCTGATTCAGTTTAACAGGTTAATTCAGCCCTCTTACATTCCAAGAGGTGAATTGTAGGTCAGCGGTCATCAGGGAAAGAGAAAAATTATTTTAGATATGTTGTTGTGTGCATTTAAGGGCAGGCTGCTAGGGGAAAACATATAACAAACAACAACTGAGAACGTAAAACTCCGAACTAAGAACCCCCTCCCAACCCATTGAAAACATGAGACATTCAGGCTCAGCCATGTATCCCAGCTAGTCTACCCAGGAACTCATGATGGAGAGGAACAGCATGAATGTACTCATCAAAAATGAGAGAAAAAAAACATCATACAGAGGGTCCCTGATATTCAATAGTACAAACAACAACCGTTAAACCATCAAAGAATGTATTAAACTTGGTTACCCTAATCATATAGTGAGATGACCATATGTATTAATCTGGGGATACTTTGATATAAAACATGTACCCTATTATACCATAGAACTGGAGAGATATAATAGGCTCAGCATAGACATTATCAAAGCGTTTTCAGTAGTTGGTTTAGTGTTGTTCAGTGCCATCTGGTTAGGGATATCTGGTACAGTTGACTGGTAAATTGTGATGCTAGTTAGTATAGGTTGCTGACTCAAATTTTGAAAAGGTTTTGCAGAGGGCTCCACCGCACGTCTTTCCACCACCACGACATGACTAGAAATCATTGTTGTGCACACTTTTAATTAAAAACCACATTTGTGGCATGATCAGAATGAAGTTATTGACCCTGTTTCTTTTCATAGGTCCATTAAAGTCAAAGGTTTCCACACATAACAATTGATGGGTACAGGTCAAGTGACTGCAATGTCAGCCTCTCATTGATTAACCTATTCATAGGTGTGAACACACCTATTCATACCTGATCAGAAACACAAATTGATCATCAACCCCCAAAACTGCTATCTTTGAGCTAAAGAATGCATAATCCCTATTACTGAATGAGCAAATTATTATTATTATTATTATTATTATTATTACAACGTGTTTATCTTCACTTGTTTTAGAGCCCAAAATAAATGCAACCCACAACTGACAGAATTACAAGCGACTATAAAAAAAAAAGAAACTCAAAGTCATCTATAATAAGTGGACTTTGCAACATTGGAACTATCAATAGTTAAAGAAATGTTATTGGCTTTAGAGAGGGTTGATTTGGTACCAATTAGAAGAATTTCTGTTTTGTTAGAATTTAGCCAAGAATTAATTTGCAGTGAACTAGGAGTTAAGAGATGAAAGGCAAGAGGAGATGTGAGAGGGGGTAATGGTGCAGATGGTTGGCAGGATAGGTAATGTTAGGTGTCATCAGCATAGCAGAGAAACTTGACATTAAAGTGGCGAAGGATGAAGCAGAGGAGATAAATAATAAAAAGGAGTGGGCCAAGGACAAAGCCCTGGGGGACACCAGAAACAACAGGAGAGTGAGTGGAATGGAAGGCTTTCAATTAAATGAACTGAGTGTGGCCAGTTAGGTATGAACAGAACAAGGAGAGGGGTGCACCTATTGTACATCTAGAAGGGAGTCTCTGGAGGATGAGGGAGTGTGAAATGGTATTGAACGCTGCACTCAGATCAAGAAGTATCAGGAGAGAGAGAAGGTTAGAGTCAGCAGCCAAGAGAAGATCATTGGTGATTTTAATTAGGGCTGTTTCGGTGATGTGGCGACGGCAAAAGTCAGACTGGAACTGCTCATATAAATTATTGTTGGTAAGATGGGCGTGAAGTTGAGAGGCAACATTTATTTAATAGCTGCAATACCAATGTACCAACATGTTTACTTGAGAGTTGCATCACAGTTGCAACTTGCAGAAATACAAAACTTATCTGACATTTACCAATTTTGTAACTGTCGTGTTTTAAGTGTTTTCTTAATTTTTTATTTTTTTTGTTTTTACTATTAAATTATGTGTAATTTAAAAATGTTTGTTCAATGCACAGAACACAAATATTGTAATACAGTAGTGTAAATTATCTATACATAGAAAAAGAGTGCTGCTGGTTCACACCACAGTGCAATGAGCTTACAGAGACCCTCTATTGACAGGCAGGGCTGGGTGGGAGGGGTTGCTGAAAGGTGTGCAAAGTTTTCTCCCTACTCTTCTTTGCAGAGTGCCAACTTTCAAAAGGTCATATCTTTTTTCAAATTTTATTTGATATCCACAAGTTTGACATTGTTGGAAAGCTCAGAGTCCACTCTTTCTAAATCCGTAAATAACTCAAAACGGTCCCGGGGAGACTTGGTGTTGCTGTGGCTTGGTAAAAATGTATTCAAGTCAAATTAACCGGTGTTGGGTGTTGTGATAGCTGCCTAAACTTTAGTATAACCTTAGATGTGAGTATAGGCTATTTTTTGTGAAAGCTCAGTCTTTCCTGGCTCCAGCTTTTCCCAACATCATGAATGACTTAGCAAACCAAAAGACTACTCTTAAGACTAAAACCCTATTTATTCCTCCACTATGAATCAAACAGTTTTTGTTTTTAGCCCCAAAGAACAGAAGCCATTGGCAAAGAATGGTAGAATGTTCAGAGGAAACTGATGCAGAAGGGAGATAAAGACAACTAAGGGGCCTTTGAGTAACAGCTCATCTTTTATTTGCCATCACTTCAAAAGTAACCCATTTTTCACGTCTAGACAATAATGTTTTCAAAAGCTAGGGTATGCTGCTTATATTTTTTTCCCAAGCGTGTATAAAATATATTTACTGGAACAGTAGATGACAGACCTCTTTTAATTTTCCAACCACAAACGCTTTTCTTCAACAGAGCAGATGAGTTTGTCAGATGCCTCTGTCCACCTCACTGTCTCTGTCTAACCCTGCTCCTCTCGCCTTCAGTCTGTGAGAAAAATGTCACACAATCTAATTGCGGTTGAAAAATCCCAAGAAAATTAGCATGTCGGATCAGGTCGATGTTTCTTTACTAGTGTCAGGATTGCAACAGGAAGGGTGGTTTCATTTTGCTGCATTGTCGCTGTGCTAAAATATTTTCTGTAAAACTTACAGAACCCGTATGCTTCTTATGTGGCTCAGAAAAGAACTATGAGCAAAGATTTTCCATACCCTCTCCCACGTTTGGGATTCAACAACAGGTGTCTCCACTTAAAGAGGTTCAAATGTTCTACTAAAAATAATTTCATTTAGTCTCACAACAACATGCACACTTACAGGAACATGAAAGTGTGTTTTTACATGTGGCCACAGATATGGGTTTCATGTGTGTTCTGTTGGACACATACTAAATGTAAAGACAAACTTATCAGTTGCACTTATCAAATGAGATCTAAATTGACATTTCTGACCTGCATATAAAAACCTCATGTGTTAAGGAAAACTAAATCTGCAAAGATTGAACGAATTTTTTATTGTCACCGCGTGTTACCATGGTGAAATTTCTTTTTGGCACTCCGTCTAAGAGTGCACATAAGAAAGATAAACAAACAAACAAACAGGCAATGAACAAGGGTTACAGTCTTTTTCCCCATTACAGAGTTTAAGAGAGATTAATAAATAAAAAGATGAAGATTCAAAGTTTGTATGAACTAGTTGTCCATGCACTCACACTGCACTCACCCAGAACAAAAAATATCAACTGAATGACATGGTTACGGCACGAAAATGCTGTGGAAGGCTTTCTCCAACAGGGTCAAAGTAGATGAGAAGATGAATGGTGATAAATACAGGACAATCCTTCTGGAAAATCTATTAGAGGATGCACAAAATGCTGAGACTGGTATGAGGTTCACCTTTGAGAAAGACAACAAGACTAAACATAAAGCAAATTCATTAACGTATTATATTTTTTCAGAATGGGTTGTTCAAAGTCCAGACTTCGATTCAACTGAGTCTGTTGCAAGATTTAAAAACAGATGTTTATAAATGCCCTGCATTAAATGTGGCTAAGCCTGAGCTACATTTCAGAAGAATGAGTAAACTCTGAATCAGCAAAGCTGGTAGTGACATAGTGCAAAAGATTACCTTGGGCTGATCTGATATCTACTTCCTTACAATTATGCGCTAATTTGTGTTGGTGTATTTCATAAAATACAAAAAAATATATAATTCCACAAGTATTGGATCGCCCTTCTAAATTTGCCTTTGGGCTCAATAAAATATTTTCGAATTAATTTGAACTGAATTCCATCCCAACCATCCATTGTCTTCCGCTTATCAAACATCGGGTTGTGGGGATAACAGAACCTGGAAGGAATCCCCAGATATCCCTCTCCTCAGCTACATCTTCCACCTCTGTATGGGGGCTTCCATGGCATTCCCTGGCCAGATGGGATATATGTCCCTCCAGCAGGTTCTGGGTCTTCTGTTGTGTGTCCTCCTAGTAGGACGTGTCCAGATAACCTCTGAAGTAAGATGCCTGGGGCCAAATCAGAAAATCGTAGGTCTAATATTTGGGTTTCAAAAAACATTTTTAAAGCAGATTAAAATATTTTATTGCACTCAATTTATTATGCACAATATATAATGTAGTCTATAACTTATTTATGCTAGGGATTTATGTCACTGATGGCAAGAATATTATCTAAATTCTAGGAGGCAAACTTAAAAATTCTAAGTATGGAGCAGAGGTGGAATATCTGGAGAAAGTAAGGGGAAGATGAAAGAAGGAAGGAGACACAATGAATTATTAACCATGTCTTTAAATATTAATTATTAATTAATTTTCTACGAGTTAAAGAATACTATGGTAGCTACAATTATCTTGTCCCAAGTCCAAGCAAGGCTGTCATATGGCTTGAATGAACTGGTCTGCTTTTGGCATATACCAGGACAAAGGCACTCGCCTGCCTTGTGTCAAGTGTGGTGGAGGGAAGATTATAGTGTTGGACTGGTCTTCAAGTGTTGGGCTCAGCCCGTAAGTACCAGTGAAAGGAACTCTAAATACTTCACCATACCAAGACAATTTTAGCAATTTCATGCTCCCAACTTTGTAGGTACAGTTTGTGGTTCCTAAACAAGGTCCATGAAGGTTTGGATGAGAGAGTTTAGTGAGGATGAACATGTCTGACCTGAAAAGAAACCTGACCTTTACCCGACAGAATCCTGTGAGCCAGGACTTCTTGTCCAACATCAGTATCTATTTATCTATTCTCACGTGGTACTCCAGGTGCCTCCCAGAATCCAAAAACATGACTGTTAGGTTAATTGGTCTCTAAACTGTCTTTAGGTGCGAGTGTGTGCATCCATGGTGATCTCTGTGATCCTCTGTGATGGACTGACGATCGGTCCAGGCTGTACCCTGAAACAGGGTTGGAGCTTGAAGTGGAAATAATTACTATACTGAATGATGCTGGAGTGGGAGGTCCTTATGAGAAATTCCATGGAGTCTGCACTTGAGTTCCTTGTGAAGTATATGATGTCCTGGGGAAAACACGTTTTGTTTTATTTATTTCCACTAAAAGTAGAGTATATTTCTCTATTCTTGCTAACCTTTACAGGCCAACCCCTTAAGTTCAACCAGCGAGGTGAGAGGGCGACGCCAACCTTTCACCTTTAGGCACGGTCAATTCTTTTTCTCCTAAATACCTCAAAAAGGAGGCTTTAATGTGCTGAAATATTTTTTTCAGAAATACTATAGGTTTTACAACACTTTAAACATAGGAGATGCCATTTAAAGGTCAATCAAATATGGCAGAGTCTTCCAGAAAAATGCAGAGTCAGGAGCTCAACATCAGGAGAAAAATGTGGTGGGACCTTTAGAAAGCTGTTGAGAAATACATATCAGCACACCTTATAAACTGAAGCAATGTTGTAGGAAACTGTGGGCCATAGTTCATCCACAGCCATGTGCGAAACTGCTTAAACCACACATATAACAGCTATTGAGAGTTATTGCTACATAAAACTCCATTGTCATATTTGGTGGTGAGGCTGAACTAAAGTGCAGACAGTCTTCTGTTGTTGCAAAAGGAATTCTTGATGAAAGGACATACAAAGTCTGAAAAGTGGGTATAAAAAGAACCAAATGACAAACTGAAATCTGTAACACTGGGAAACTATTATGGAGAAAACTTGACACACAAAAAACAGAGAATCTGGTGAGCAGGTGAGGGTTTGAACTGCTGGGATGGCTGATAAGTGGAAATGATAACCTGATATGACTCATCAGTAGAACTTGCAACAGCTATGGAAGAACAGCTAAGGAAACTGAGACAGGGGTGTACTAAACATATGGAATTAAACGGGACACAAAAAGATTTTACTAGACCAGTTGTTCTCAAACGTTTTCTTTAGTGATCCCCTTTGAAGAGTAAAACATTTACAAACCTCCAATCCCAACCATATTGTAACCTTTATTCTTTTCTCTCGTAATGTATTGAAGCCATCTCTCTAAAGATGAACCAGAATACGTTTTTACATTTTATAACAGTTTGCAACAGTTTCTGACAGCTAGAATTTTCAACACTGCCACATTTGTAAACTATCTAATATTAACAGTGTAAATGGTTTTCAGCCTGACACACATTACTGTTGCCATAACCCAGATAACTGAGTATTTGTAAAGGCATTTGTTACAAACATTCATAGCTACATGACTTCAATGCAGTGAAGCCATTGTTCTGTGGATTACAGAGAATTCCTTCCTACTGACACTACTGAGGTACAGGCCAAACAGTAGATGCTGCTGTTGCCTCAATTAGCAGGATTTATTTTATATAATGTCCTCATGGTGTTTAACTATAACACCTGCGCTCTATTTTCTGGGCAGGGAGCCACTATTTGAAAATAACTGTACTAAGGACACAAGAACCAAATACGCAAGGGTCAAATAACAAGAACAAACTAAGTAACTTAACACAAAGAGGTGAACTGAAGAAAGAAATTGCTTATACTGAACATGCTTCACTACAATATTACACAACCCAAATTATTCCAAATTAAAACAAGATATAATCAAAACATGGAGACCTGGGGTTCAAGACAGCCACATAAAATCCTGGAAAAGATTATACTTTCTTATCCCTCATGTTTGTACGTCACTATTCACATCAAATATCAAGAGAAACATCAATTCTATTGATCAAGAACACAATTTATTGTTCAGAGATGATTAAATGGCCATTGTGAGTCTAACAACAAAATCTTCATTCTTGCAGAGGCGTATGAAATGGGCGCCATTTCCCTACGTTGCTCCACAGTGGGACCAATGATGGGAAGACAGGGGATGTGTCATCCCTCGGAACTGGCCGTTGACTGACAAAGGAGGACGAGAAGGAGAAGAAGAAAATGGAGGTGGGTGCAGACAGTGAGTGCATGGAAATGGCTCATTCTCTCTTCTACCGCCCAGCAGATCTGGCAAATTCCCAATGTTATGGCGGTAATTGATTCTCTTAGTGCCATTAGTCTCTCAGACAAAGATGCGGCAATGAGGGGGTTGCTGTTGTTCAGAGGCTGGCACAGTGCCCAGCCCCACGGTATCACCATCTCAACACATCGATACGTGCAAAGTATACTCATTTCACAAGAGCACACGTATTTGCTGTTACAATATCAAACATTTTATGAGAACTTGTTCATACAAATGCAAAGTGGAATTTGTAACATTTCAGGCATTAAAGTCTTTTTAGTCAAGAGCATTGCGCAATTTCAGACCTTCCAAATAGGGACAAGATATTTAGCACAAAGATACCTGCCAGAGACTTCAACACAGATAAATCAAAGGAACACAAATTCACATTGGGTGATCAGGATTGATATTCTCCTTTCATACATGACATTATATTGGCTGTACTGTGTTATTAAGGCTGCTATGTTTACAGCAGAACAATATTGCTGCAAACACACATACACACACATCCTTGTTATAGATACTAACTAAGGACCATACCTTGAGTTTCATTCATTTTAAACCCCTTCTATGGCCTAGCCCTAAACCTAACCTTTACGTGTCTATACCTAATCCTAACCCAAACCTAATTGATGCCTCAGTCCTAAACTTAACCCCTAGCCCCTGAAAAAGTGAGGACCAAAAAAGATCCTCACTTTACTAGTGAATTGCACAAAAAAATTCTCACTCAGCTGCAAGTACAATTACAAGCACAAGTATACACACACACACACACACACACACACACGCACACGCACTTGAATACAAAAACGAATCCCAAGACAAGGAGCGGACCATGTCTTTATCTCATTAAAGCTAACGAGAGGCTGCAGTAGCAGTAATACAATCCAAAGGCCTGCGATGTGGGCATCTGAGCCATCACTAAGAACACCACAGGGCTCCAAACAGTCATCACCAGATTGACGGCTGCTATTGCTGCCGGCACCTCAGCACTCATCGCAGCCATAATGCTAATTCAATGGTCATTACTGAAGTGTTCCCCATCGTCTTGTCACCATATCTTCCTTGCTGCCAACACGTGAATGCCAGATATTATACCGTCACCATGGCAATTGTCTTTTGTCATCCTCTGTGCTGCTGTTTCCTGTCACCATGGCCACTGTAACAGTACCTTCTTCAGACGGAGTATGAGGGATGGAAGACTAGCAGGTAGAACGCACACACACACACACACACACACACACACACACACGCCCAAAGTGTGCTGAATGTCAATTAACCAAAGTAAGTTTTGAGCCAATTAGAGAACATATAGCATACGATATGAAATAAATCAGATCAGAGTGCCCTGAGGTCCTTCGAGCTGCTGTTTAAGTTCTCCTCAATTTTGCTAAAATGAGCTTTCAGGATCTGTAACAGAAGGGATGCAGAGTGATGACATCCTTCTGTCATTCCAGCAGAGTCAAAGTAGCCCTGGCTGCCTTTATTCCTCCTGCTTCTCAAGGCCTGCTAAGACTTAGTTGCTCATTTGGAGTCTGTAATTAATTGGAGCCTATACCGCCCCCGACCTCCCCACCCCCATCTATTTTTGTTTGGCTGTTGACCGACGTGCGGTCCTCTCATGTACGCATCTTCAGGTCGACGTGGCTCCCTAATTAAGACTCCAGAGGACGGCTAATTGCTGTTGCGTGCCTCTCGGCGGAGCAAGGGAGCCTTCTCCTGGCTCTGCCTGGAAAGAGCGCCCGCACACTGAATTAAAGGGGGGGCTTATGGAAGTTTGCAGGGAAACTGTTAAACACCAACCAACTTTTCCTTGTGAGGAGTTGCCACTTCATTTAATGGGCCTCATTAAAAGTGCACATCACAGAGATTCAAACCAGTCGTTCAAGCTTCACACGACAATGGGATAATGGTTTCTCCTCCATGCTGTCGAAGACTAATCTTAAATGTTGAGCAGTCCTATTTCTTCTGCAAAACCAGACATGCGGGACTGCAGCAATCTTAAAGGGAAGGATCCTGATCATTTGTCTGTTTTGACAAGGGGCAGATAGGAAGAAACAGAGGGCACTGAGAAGCACTGTGTTGCTTATTAGAGAAGGTAAACAGATACATTTTTAGCTGATCGAAAATTGATTCAGTATCCAGCTGAAATATTGGTTTTGTAGTACTCAGAAGTTTAAATGAGATTTTTTTTTTCACCAGCAGATAAGAATACATGTATGGTAGCTTTCTAGGTGACGTGTATACTAGTAATTTGAATAAAAGTCGTCCAATAATATCAAATACGAATAAGTATTTGCACGCTTTAAGCTTCTTCTGAAGAGTTCTTGGTTCAATAAAGAAAAAATTATGGTGAAAACATTAGCCTATGCATTGATGGGCCTATGTGTTATGTGTTATGTGTAATCTATGTGGATTCTAAGCCGGTGTGTTTGTCAGTTTATTGTTTTTATACATCTTGAATATAGTGACAAGTTAAAAAGCATGTGAGAATAGATGTTCAGAGGTCAAGAAAACATTAAGATAGGACCACGTTTGAGTATATGTTAAGGTCGGCAGCTATTCATCTTGTCATAATGTTCAGCCTTTCTAAATGAAAACAGGTATAAAGTACTACCGTCTTCCCATAAAGGTTACGTTAACATATTACTACCTACAATTTAAGACATATAAGGCTTTCTAATAGATTTGAACCTTTTTGGATTAAATATGCAACACATTATAGTATTATATGATTTTAACTATAATCTATCCTAACAAGGAAATAAATTAAGTATGTTTACGGTCAATGGAATTAACATCCTGCACAGTGGCGCAGTGGGTAGCGCTGCTGCCTTGCAGCAAGAAGGTCCTGGGTTCAAGTACACTCCTGGGTCTTTCTGCATGGAGTTTGCATGTTCTCCCTGTGCATGTGTGGGTTCTCTCCGGGTACTCTGGCTTCCTCCCACAGACCAAAAACATAACGTCCATCCCTTGTGCTTACTACATGTTCCACTACTGCTTGACAATAGGTATAGGAGGGATACCCAGATATCCCCCCCCCCCCCCCCCCCCCGCGACACACGTTCCATGAAGTTCTGGATTTATTCTGGGTCATGCCTCATTAACCTCTAAAGGAGTGTGCCCTGGAGGTATTCTGTCTAAAAGCTCACAACTGACTTCTTTTCCCCCCTGGACTATGTGATGGCTACTGAGAGTGGTCTCACAGTTAGTTTCAGATAAAATTATTTAGATACCATTTCATTATTTTTGTTTGATATGCTTTAAACTTTGGTTTGCAGCCGCCAAGCAGACACTTCCTGCCATTTTCCATTAAATATTGCTCGCTGCTGTTATGCTATTACGACGTGACGAACTGCAACTCCCAGCATGCAACACAGTTGGGACTCCACCTTCTTGGGCGCCATACAGCTCCTGTCACCACAGAGGTAGTGACTGCCCACAGATCAAATTACGCCCCGAGAATGCATCCTCAGTAAACTCAAAGGGCTCGTTCTTCTTTTGTGCAGCCCAGCTGTGTTGAGAATATGTTCAGCTGAGTGACAAGGGAACTCTGAGACCGTAACTCACTGATGGAAACAGGTGGCTGAGTGACTGGAGGGCTAACAGATGGAATACTGGCGAGGGGTCCGGACAGCACCACTGAAAAGGCAGGCAGGAGGAGCAGATGGAAGAACCTGAGTGTTGTGGATGAACCAGGTGAATCCAGGAAGGGGTTCTCACGCCCGGCTTGGTACCACCAAGGGAGCATGAGTGGAGATGCCAGAGCAAAATCTGAGCGGCGGAGATTCTGATGGCTGGTTCACTGAGCACGACACCAAGACAGGTGAATAAATCCAAACACGGCAAGATTGGAGAATAACAGGAGACAGAGTTAGTCCAAAATCAGGGTTTCCAAGAACTCATAGATACAAGGCACGGGAGACAGATCAGAGGCCGAGGCATTCTATTCCTAGGCATTCCATTCCTAGGTATTCCCTATTTTAGATCTATGGAATCTAAGAGAAATGGTCAAGCAATGATTTATATAACGCAAGATATAAATTTGAAGGATGCATAGTAGGATAGTTATGAATTGGTATGAAAATCGCTTTTAATGTAGGAAGGCCAATTAGTATCATATAGAGCTCTGAACACAAATGTACAAGTGAGAAGTGTGTTTATATCAAAAATATTCAAAAGTTTTCATTAATAGAATAGAGGTGTACTTGATGTGTCTGGTTTGGAAAAATTAACTATTGTTAGAAACGTTTTCTGTAAAATAAATACTTTAAGTGAGTTGGAAATGTATCTCCCCAAACAATATTACAATAGGTGAGATAGGGGTAAATTAAACTATAGTATAAAATTAGAAAACATGATTTATGAACAAAATGTCTAATCTTGCTTAAAATTCCAATTGATTTAGTAATTTCTTTTTACAGACTTGACCAGCATGATCCTTCCAGAAAGTTCTCATCACTACTGTTTGCATGCTACAATGCAAAAAGCACGTTTTTGCCATATCTGAAACAAAATCTGCTTAATCAATTTAAATGAAAGTCTTTGTCCAAGGGATAATATTTTAATAACTACAGGCTACATCATGTTTTCTTTGTGTTTTGTGTTTCTACATTGTTACGCCTCAAGGCCTTTCCTATGAGTCCCTGGGTAGAGCTTCTAATTGGTGCTGATTGGAAGTGGAGGCGGCTGGCCAGAATGACGTAAGGCCCACCTTAAGAATCAGCAATCTTCCTCACCTGGTAGCCCAAACCCAAGCCGAAGCGCAAGCCAAGCTCCACCCAAGCGCCAGCCGATCAACCCCAGCTGAGACCAGACCAGAGGAGTTCAGCTCATTCTTTCTGTCTCCCTGCCACATTCTCCTCTCTTTCCCTCTCCAATTCAACAGGTTATGATTTTTTGTTAAAGAAATCCCAATTTTAAGTTATCCCATGCATGGCTTTCCTTTGATTTGTTGTGGTACAAGAGACAGACCATAACAACATTAACAAGTTTTTACAAGTCCAAGAAAAATAGAAATAAGTTGAGTAATTCCCTTACTGTGTTTGTGTGTTTAGCACTTTCATTTTTTTTATTGCGTTTGTGTTCTAACAAATAACATTCTATAATGTTTATTATTGTTGCTGTTATTATTAGTTGCAGCTGAGGAGGCCACACTTTGGGAATCCCTGGTCTAGTGGTTGTGTACACCACCAGTTTCCTGTGTTGACAAGTGCTCCCCCTGCCCTCGCTGGGAACTCTTTGGCTGTTTGGCTCTGGTCACAACTCAGACTGCCTCTAACATCAACTAAGTTGGATTTTGCAGGGTTCCCCCCAGTTCTCACTAGGTGGAGGTTCTAAAGTGGTTTGTGCTGTGTATCCAGGCATAGGTGAGGAAAATAGATGTATTTTGAAACTTTAATAAGGTATGAGAATGAGGCCTTTATATCTGTCTGTGAAAGAGGGAAAATATGCCTTATAAAGTCACTGCTGCAGACCAACATCATTGATTGAAATCAGTGTGGTGAGAGTCTCATTGAGAATGGTTGTTTTGTGAATTCTTCATTCTCCATTTTTCATTTCAATAACATGTTTTTCAGTAAGGGTAGTGCTTAATTTTAAGGTAAAAAAATGAATGGATCAGTTTTTGACTGTTGGACTCCTTTTAAATGACCTTGACACTTCCGCCATAAAAGTATCTTCTTGTAGTATCCAGAAATACATTAGTTTGGAAGGAAGCTATAGCATCTGCTGAGGAAACAGAGTAACGTAAGAGATATAATTAAGGCATGAGCACCACAAAGACCACAACCACAATAGCCGCTTCTGTAGATACCCTTGAAACATTCCTTCACTTCAAACAAAACTTGTGCATCCCGACAGAGAAAAAAAGGAATCTGAAAGAAGAAAGAGATGGTAAGGGAAAAAACAAAAACAAATCTGGAAGAAGTTGGAAATGAGTGCAATTCATGCATAACTTCAAACACTATCTTCAAAGTTGCATAACATTAAAACCCAAGACCACTATGAGTTCTGAACATCAAATACCAGCCAGCATCGAGGGGACACTACAGAGCTTGCTAAGCCATGGCCTCACTCAGAGACACAGCATGCTCTCAAACTCTTCTTCATCCTCATCCTTTCTCATCCCTTATTCTTATCCTCAGGGTATTTGTTGTGGCAGAGCAATAGTGCGTTATGGGTAAGAGGAGGGCCAGGTGGTAACACACATAATGACCCAAGAGCACACCAACTAAACACAGAAGGACGTGGATGCTTTTAAACGATGGGAATACATTTGTCAATACGTGTTGGCATATATAAAGCCAATATGGTATGGAAAGCATCTGATCAAGGTTACTTTTATAGGTACCTGAAAATCAACCAGATAAGTTGAAAATTTCTGTATGTAAATGTAACATTTCATTCAGGAGAGTTTTGGACTGTCTGTGCAGAATTAGTACATTACAAGACTTTGAGTCCTTGGTTCAAAAAGTTAATATTAAAAACCTCAAAGAATATATCTTACTCAAATGGGCAATTACCCTTCTGGCAGTATAGCTGGCCTTACACTAACTACGTTCTGTGTCTGCTCCATCACACATGGCAAAATGTGCTGTTTGGGAATCCATACTGGATGCAGGTAGGATCTGTTCATGCACCCAAATAGCCTCCCCTATTATTTTTTACTCTTCTTGTGTTTAATTTCCCGTCTGGCTCATCTTGTTCTTAGAAATTATGCCTTCTTCCCTATCATCCATCAAAAATGGACTTGATCTGATGGTCGATGGAGGATGGCTCGCCCTCCTGCTGCAGCACCACGGCCAATGCCTCCACTCCAGTTCTGGAGTTTCCAGCTAATGTGTCCACTTCTCCAGTGTTAGCCGTAGACTCTCCAGTGCCTTCCAGCGGTCTGCCCCAGAGCCTACTCCTCACCACTTCAGAGCCAAAGAACCTGCTTTGTGCCCCCTTAGAGCCCCAGAAACCACTTCTGGACCCTCATGTACAAAGCATGAGCACACGCAAAAAAAAACAAACAGTGGTGCAATGTTTAACTCATAATTTGCATGTACGAAAATTGACTTTGTGTGAAACTGTGCAATAATTTGATTGAATTTGACTTTGTAAAGTGCCTTGAGATGACATGTGTTGTGAATTGGTGCCAAGCAAATACAATTGAATTGAATTAATCCAAGCTAACCTTTGACCTGCAGTGAAAATATGCAGTAGCAGCCTAAATTTCTTCAATCAACAATAACAAACCACAAAGCACTAACTCTCTCTCAAATACACTAACGTATAACTCTTTTCAGTCCTACTCAACTAAAGGGGCAATCTGATGTGTTTTCCCATAAGTATAATAATTTGTTGTAAAAACTTGAATGATAAAACTCAACTACATGTACCCTCATATACTAACTTAACACACATGAAAAAAGTATGGGAAAATCTTGGTAAGATGTAAACCGTACATTTTTCTATCATCGAGACCACTGAGCATTTACATGTACATGTAAAAACAACAAAGAAAACGGGATTGGATCAGCAGATTACTAACTCTCAACAGGGCAGTTTTGATGATTCTTGTGTAGGTGTAATAAATCCCACATTACAATAAAAACCTGTGCAAAGGTAACTGTGCAACAATGGCAGGGTTGGCACTGCTGAAGGACATTGCCAATGGAAGGATATGGAAGGAGAGTGTTTTCAGAGATCATTCTGGCCTGTTGGCACATGATGATGAGTGGCTTATTAGCCACTTCAGATTGTCAAGAGCAATAAAGAATCAAGAATTGTTATTTTAATTGTGTAACAATAATGAAATTTTTGTGACTCAGAATTCACACACAACCCAGGCACAAAACAAGACCTAATATTCAAGTTGAATACACCAACAACACTTCCTAAGAAGCTAAAAAGTGTTCAGTTAGTCCTTAGGACTAGGATTTAATTGTTTGGGTCAAAAAGCGGCATAGGAGTAATCATCATCTTGGAGCTTTGCATGGAACTGGCCCCAACAGTACAGAGGGAAACCACAAGGGGTGGTGATTCCTTGCAACCAGGGCATTTCAGCAGGAGTTGGCTGATAGGTCAGGTATGTCACAGTCGCGAAGGATGCTGGTGCCTATCCAGCTGTCAATGGGCGGGAGGTGGGGTACACCCTGTGCAACTAATATGTGATGCAAAAATATGCATTGTGAATGTAGTGGCACATTGACCTGGTCCAACACATGATTCCTTTATACTCTGGAATACAGAGTGTCTTCTGTGTACATGTCTCCCCATTGTGGGTCAATAAAGGTATTGCTATTGTGTTCCATACGTGTGCAGCTTTGTGGAACCAGTGCGATTATTATTATTAGTAGTAGTAGTAGTAGTACTACTAGTAGTAGTAGTAGTAGTATTTGTATTATTATTATTATTTCTGTCTGGAACTGTAGCCTTCAGAATTGCTTTCTTAGTGCCAAAGAGAACCCAACAGATTAAATTTCACACATAGAGCATGCAAAAAAACTTATTGGACATTATTTTGGGATTATTTCAAATTCAATGAACACAGAAACGGAAAGTTAAAAGAGAAATAAAGTAAGAGAGAAATGTGAGGCAAAAGGGAGAAAAGTGACACAAATATAGAACAGAGGAAAAAGAGAGTACAAGATAACATCCTTGGAGTCTGCGTCTTCACCTGCAGAAAGAGAGATATTAAGAACAACAGAACAAACAGAAAAAAACTCTCACAGGTACAAACAACTAATGCCTATGATAACATCACTGAAAATTTGTATTCATTATTTGATATGACATGAATTTAGTGGCAGCCAATGCTAACTATAGGGTTTATCTGTATAGACATGTATCTATAAGCACCTGGATCCAAGCACCCGTGGGTGTTTGTGAGAGTGTGCTTGTATATATAGCGTTTCTCTGTAAGAGAAATGCTCAAAAGTGATTGTGAGGTGCCAAAAACCCGCCACCCAGAGCTCCGATCCAGACATCTGGGACTCAAAAGGGCCCCCAGAGATAAGGAGCCCAAGAATGACCAACACATGTATAGCTGCCTCCCCATCCCAAGGTAGAGCAGAGGAGAGCCCCAGGAACACCCCCCCCCCCCAGCCACCCAACAGCCACAGTGCCTTGTGTTTAGATATTAAATCAGTTAAAATTAAATTTTGCAATATATTGATTAATTAATTTATGCTTTTTGAGTCATCAGGCAGATTTGCTTTTCAATATTTAAACTAGGGATGGGTACCAAATTCGGTACTTTAATAGGTACCGACTGACTCCCGTCGATACTACCATGGTAATTACCATTACCATTACGATTCACGTAAAATCAAACGGTACCATGTTTTGATACCTAAACGCATCACTGTGACACTGAGAGATCTGAAGAGCGCAGATTTTCCATGGCGAACATGAACACAGCATCACACACACAAGAGCATAATGACGTCAGTAGCCGCCGGTCCAGTAAACAAAACATGGCTGACAGAAAGCACCTGAAAGTCTGGCTCCACTTTCCAAAATGCGCTGCAGATGAAGCTTACTGCAATATTTGTGAGGTGACACCTGGTTACTGCTTCTAATTTGGCAAATTTCTTGCCATATTTAGCAACTTTTCAGACTCATCCAGTGACTTTAAAAAAAAAAAAGCGGGCAGCGAAAAATATAGCGACTTTCTTCTGTGTTATCAGTGATTTCCAGTGTAAGCACTTAGCACTGCAGTTATTGTCTTGGGAGAGCGGTGAGTGCTGCTGTGAGCCTTTTCCCAACTTCTCCAAGCACTGCCTCACAGACAGGCAGCTGGCTGCTGCAGCCTCGTCCTGTAACTCGCCTGCAGTCAGGGCAAAGATAGCAGAGAGGAAAGCCTCTCTGTTACATCATTGCAAATGTATTGCACTCTGATTTTCAGGGCGAGATAAAATATAATGTTTTTTTTTTCTCTGAAACTTACACTAAAACAATCCCTGAATGTTATTCACACACAGCTTTAATCTCATATTCACCTCGTTCACCGTGTGCTTCCAATAACTGTAGTTTTATGTGCTGTGGAGTCTGGCAATGTATTAAAATTCAGAACTTATTTAATAAGGTTTATTTGTAGATCCAAGCAAGTTTATATATTGAGAAATAAATATGTTAAATTGAAAATTTTAGACATTTTATTAGTAAACTAACATTTTATACTATATAAACACAGTAAAGTAACCGAAAATAGGTACATTTAAGTACTGATATTGATTCCCAGGTACCAGGTATCAGTACCGTATCACTTCAAATGTAAAAGGTACCCATGCCTAATTTAAACACAAAAAAATAAATACCATTCTACATAAAACTAAAAAAATTTTTGGAGATTTTTCACAGCTCTAATGGCTCACTTTTTTAACACAGTAGGCTGACAGGAAGGAGGGTGAGACATGCAGCAAAGGACCGTGGGTTGGAGTCAAACCCCAGTCGACCATATCGAGGAGATGGGTAGCGCTACCCGCTGCGCCACAAGCGCACCCATAAAATCAGCTTTAAAACTAAACTGACATTTTGTGTGCCATCAGGCCTGTTCTACCTTAACAATGAATGCATACACAACACGTGACCTTTTTTTTCTGCAACTACAGTGCTGCTCATAAATATGTTATATGAAATGTTGAAACATGTCTAAAGAGAAAGATCCTTAACAACATCAGGAGTATAAAGTGAACAAAGTAGTGATAAATTGTTTGAATAAATTCCTAAAAGCCAGTCAGAAACTGGAAGACAATCCAGCTCAAAAATGTATAAACTCTACAAAATAAGCGAATGAATCAGCCATTTGAAGTTATGGCCTTTTAGATTCATGTTTGTCATCATGCTTATTATAGTTTTTAGTGTAATATTTAGTTTCTTTTACTTTATATCTGTGATAAAAACACATCATTCTTCACCACAGTGAGCGGTAATCCTTTGCACCAAGTCCAGTGGCTTCCTCTGGTTTGCTGCTGTCTAGAATACTGTTGTATTTTGCGGTATATGGATGAATAGCCTTCGGAGATGCTTTCACTTTTTCTGCATTCTCTCATCCAGTAATTATCCAATTCTTCTGTGGCTGGCAAGACAGAGAAAGGAAAAATATAAAAAATTATTACAATTGTGAAACAATTTCAGAAACTCTTTTTTTTTTCAGAAAATTTTTTTTCAATTTCACAATTTCAGAAACTTTAAATCAGATTATTGCCGAATAGCCAACGTAGTATCCCACAGCAGAGAAGCTGCTACAAGGATATGTGGAGCTGATAGCCACAAAGCACAGCTAAATTGCATGTTGCAAGCTCATCTTTCCTATTACTAGAGCAATGCTTCCTAGTTTCTTTTGAGTAGCTCAGCCAGACTCTGCTGGAGGTTTCTTTCTGTTAATTGGGAGTAATTTCTTTCCACTGTCACCACATGCTTGCTCAGGAAGGGGGTTGCTGGCAAAGTAACTCTACCAGCCGGGCTTCCTTAGATAGAATCTCTTTGTTTTTTGTTTTTTTATTTGAATGATAAACATAACAAACTGTATTGTTTGATAATAAGGAAAGGAGTGTATGTGATTGACTTGGAATTTGTAAGATGAACTTAATCGACTTTTTTTGTAGTGTCTTATGATGACATTTGTGCATTAAGGCAGTTATTCATCTTTTCCCTCTTAGGATTGGTTCAATAGGGTAAAAGGTTCCAGACATCACTCTCCCTGACAATAGTCTCAGCCCATTCTGGGGGGTCCCAAGTTGTCCCAAGGCTAGAAAGAGACATATTGTCTCTGCAGAAAGTTCTGGGCTTGCCTCACGTTCTTCACACTTTCTCACATGCCATGAAAATCTCCAAAGGGAGGCACACTGGAGGAATCCTGATAACTTCTGAAAAGTCTGAAGAGCAAGGATAATATTTTAAAATCTATGCTGTAATTAACAGCATGCCGGTGAAAGGAGACCACCACTTGTGCTATGCTTCCCCTCTTCTCATTAAGTCATTCAGAATCATTCTGCACCACCTGTAACAGGGTTTTTCAGGGTCCATTTGGGCAAATAAAAAAAAACATAATCCTTCTAAATTAGCTACTGACATAGTGCCGCAATAAAAGTATTTACCCTCTTACAGAAGTCTTCTGTTTTTGTCTTCTGCAAGTTTCAACTTATTTCATTTAAGAGAAAAGGCTAACCCTAAAAACCCTGGCCCTATGTGAATAACAAATTTCCCTCCTAAAGCTAATAACAGGTTGTTCCAACCTGCCATCAAATGTTTTTGAGAACTAGCATTGAGTCTTTTACATAACTTTGTAGGATGCACGGTTCACTCTTCTTTGCAGAATTATTTAATTTTAAGTTTGAGCAGTCTGTTTAAGGTCATGTTAGAACATATTTTAATCTAGACCCCTCTAAAACGTTCATTTTGTTTTTTGAGTCATTCAAAGGTGAACTTGCTGGTGTGGTCATTGTTCTGCTGCAGAACTCAAGTGAGCATGAGCTTAAGGTCACAAATTGATTGCCCAGTACTCTGCTTCAGTGTTTTCTACAAGAGAGCAAAATCTCTGAAGTAAAAATTAAACATAGATATCATACTACCACTCCCATGTTTGACAGTCAACATTAAGTTTATTTTCCCCTGAAATGCTGTTAGTTGTAGAACAGATGTTAGATGACTCACACCTTCCAAAAAGTTTAACTTTTTTCTGAACAGTCCAAGGAAATATTTCCCAAAAGTCTTGGAGATTATCAAGATATTTTCTAGCAAATTTGAGACACGCCTTTATTTTTTACTGGGCCAGCTGTGGTTCTGGCCTCAAAACTCTTCCATTGAGGACATTTTTGCCCAGTTTCTTTCTCACTGTAGGATCATGAACTCCTGTCTTAACAATGGCTAGGGCTTTTTGAGACAATTCAGCCTACTTCATGTTGTCAGACATGACGTTTTATTGATGTGACTTTGTTGATTCTGATTGAGAGCCAGCTTTTTGTGTTTATTATATGAAAGCATCTGGAGTTTTGTTAGGTCTTGGTAGGGAAATGTGTCTACACTTAACATCTTTTGACAGTAATAAGAAATGATGTGAGTTGAGAAAAACAGATTGCAAGCAGCAGGTACAAAGTGTCATTCAACACAGAACAAATGTACATGCAGCAATAAGGTTGACTAAGAGACAGATGAAAAAATATGGCTACCTTTAAGTTGGCTTTTCCCCTTCTTTGTCATTTTCAAATGTTCGTGACAAATTCTGCAACATACTGATAAACACGGACAAAATCCCGCCCACGAGATTAAACAGATAAAGCTCTTCAGAAGTACACCTTTCCACCCACATATGTTGACACACGTTCATGAACAACTGATAATGTTCCATCAAAGCTTATGGGTCCCATTAAAAACGCAGAGACACACACAGAGCCGTGCTCATAGTTAACACCCACACACTCTTGAATAGCGTGCCTTTCCATCACTGGAATTGCTGCTGATAATCATGTACCTTACCCAATTACACTTGGCGAATTGTTGAGATGTCACATCACCATAGCGAGTAACATAAAGGGGAGTCAAACACCTTATGCAAAGTTGATAGATTAACAGGGTGGTTGTGTGTTATTTCTCAGATTAAAACAGTTTTGCATAATGTAATCAGGTAAAGGATTATTCAAGCACTGACTTCAAGCATGGGAGATAAACCAGTGGCAAATATTGTTGATTTTGTCTTTTCTATTCAAAAGAGACATGTACTCAGTATCAACACACACTTTGCCTGAAGGATTTTAATTTGAGACGCAGACTCCAGTGTCACAGTGAATGATATTAAAAGTTGCATCATGAATAAATCAGGAGACACCGGTCTCACTTCAGCAATGTGATAGATAAGAGAAACAGCGCACAGGAGGAGATGGAGAAAGATTGAAGACAGAGGAAAAGGCTCAGGATGATGGAAGAAACACCAATAAATAAAGCCACTTGCATTTTATCAATACAGCCAGCAGCTTATTCTTCTTGTTCTTTAGTGTAGGCCATTAGTTTATGACTTTACCCAACAAGGCTCTAATTACTTTACCGCTAACACCACAAACCCACTTTGATAGGTCATCTGATCTCACAATAAGAATGTTTTTGCTGTTAAGAAATAAACGATATCGTCCATATTAGGCCTTCAATTTATTGCAATCACTCAGTCATAAAATGAATAAAATAATTGACAATTCGTCAATCTGTCATATATTTACCAAAGAGAACAGGAAGATATGTCACAACAGGAGAGTAGTGCTATCAGAAGTTTTAGGAGGCTGTCTAGAACTCAAATAAAGGGAAACACAGATGATTGAGTGATGTTTAGTTTGAAGTGAAGCAAACATGCGAGACCTTGCAGGCTCCACTACACACCAGCAGCTCTACATGTTGTTTTTTTGTTCTTAGCTTGACCTGCTCTGAGGCAACACAGCTTTAAGCAAAGAGGCCAAAGCAGCGGGTTTTCTATGCAATGTACCTTTTACTCAAACATTACAAGTACACCATTCAAGCAGTACAATATCACCACTGATTGGTGAAATAAACAAAAACTCTAATAGTATTTTAGTCATTTTACATGTTAGTGGATGGGACACTTTAAAAAGCAAGATCATTTTGTCCTCAAAGTTGGTGTGTTAGAAGTGCAAGCACCCGAGCAAATTGTGACTGGCAAGCAGAGGCAGTTGAGTAAATTTGACTAGGACCAAATTGTGACTGGTGCCCTGTGATAGACTGGCGACCTGTCCTGGTGTACCCTGCCTCTCGCCCATTGACAGCTGGAGATAGGCACCAGCACCCCTTGCGATTCCAACTGGGATACGTGTGTTAGAAAATGGATGGATGGATGGATGGATGGAAATTGTGACTAGATCAGAGCATCTCTAGCTCTTGTAGGCTGTTCTTAGTCTTCATGTTCACAGACAGGTATCACAAAGCACTTCACAAGAAGGGTAAACCCACCAAAACACACAGCAATGTACAGTGGAGAAAATAACAAACAATACAATCATTGTTTTGTCTCACAGCCATGAGACAAATAGGAACATTGGATGGAATATAAAATATGGATGGCGCACAGAACAACAGACTGGTAAAGCCCTGTTTTCAGGCTGCAGACTAATCGTTTCTAGGACATCCCCAAAGGAGGAGCATCACAGCACACATCCCAGTGATGTCCTGGGGACCCTAACAAAACCCTTCTCCCAGCCTGAGCTAGCTCTCTTGTTCTGCCACACCAGCGCAGAACAGAAGAGAAACATGCATGACTGTCCGATTTGCTGGCAAAGCTGACACTTTTCTTCAAACTTGGATCCAAACATTAAGTACTGCTCTCTACACAATTAACGACTGAAGCAGGAAGCCACAGAAACAAGCTGTCTTCAATCTTTTTTTCTGAGCTTTTGCAGAAAAGAGTTGAACCAAAAAAACAGAAGAGACAAGGTCTCAATTCACTGTGACCGACAGCAGCCTTCTTCACCCACTAAGCCATGCTGGCAAACGGCACGACTGGGCGGCCAGATATGGCAACCCGAGCAGAACAACCACGTTTAAGTCCGCTAACTACACTGCCACCTTGGGTGTCTATCTAATTTATTAAAAAGTGTTCACGCAAAAGGAGGAAGAGGAGGATGGGCCTTAATGTGCCTAAAAACAGTAGTGCTCGAATGACAGTTTGTTCAACCGTCAACCGCCCAAATGAACAGACTCCTGGATAGGTGTCGAAATATTTTCAGAAAAACTGAGAAAAAGTCAAGCTGCCTTTCAATTAAGCCTGTTTGTGGTTTCTATATGAGTGCAGAGTTTACTGTTAAAGGATGCCCGAGCTCAAATCATCTGTTTCATTGGTTGTCTAAATTGGACTTGTATTCAAAAGATAACACTTGACACACCATAGGTCATTTTATTAAATATGGGGGGCAATAAAAGTAGTTGATTCAATGCCAGACAATGGGAAGAGGTATAGATTTGAAGCAAATCAGAAATATACAAAGGATCTTATCCATGCAAAGCTCTGAGAGTTAAGACAAAAATGTTCTATCAAACCTTGATCTGATCAGTGTTATACTTCAAAACACTGGTTGTCTGACTTCCTCTTTATCAAACCAAATTAGTTTATTTATACAGTGCTAATTTACAACACATCATCACTTAACAAAGTCGATTCAATCACATCATACAGACAGATTTGGTCAAAAGTTTTCAATCTAAGGAGACCCAGCAGATTGAATCAAATCATTGATGACTGCATTGTGTCGTTGACTTTTTTAGTTTCTTAGCTTGCCCCCAATGATGATTACAAGATGGTGGAGGAGGAATAGAAGAAGCCATTATGGTTGACTACCAGTGGTTAGAGAAGAGTGAACTTAAAGACCATACTGAAGCACTCATATAGGAGGCACAAGAACAGAGGCTCTTGAGTACAAGAGGCTTTGCTCTGTAACATTAGTCAGGAATCAAAATGGAGGTAGTGTAAAGATGTTCCAAAGACTTTGCAGCACATGATAACTGGATGTATGATGTAGTCAATAAATCATATAGAAGGTCCAAAACATGGGGCTGGATTAACGTACAGGAACAGGTTTTTTGGGCGTGGGCTGATAGTCCTCCAGTTAAAATGGGAGGCACTAGCGAGTATGGTGTAGAACTACTGTAGTAAGATGTAACATCATGTGAGACATCTAGATTCCATCTGATAGTTGACAGACCCACACTGTGCTGGTGGACGAACAAACAAGAAGAAAGTCTATCCCAGCTGTGCCGCCTGTACTGTATATTTACTTGAAACCCTGTGTTTGCTGTTTTTGAACAGCTTTAATTAGACAGCTAAGGAAGTGTTCCAAGTTGCACAAAGCCTTCTTGGTCAAAATAGGGTCTTCCATTAGCCAAACCCAAAGTTTACTCAGCAGGTTTCCAGTTCCTATCTTGAAAACAGCAGAAAAAACAGGATATAGGGGGTTCCATTAGGCTAACTTTTTTTTAGCATGTCTACCTATTTGGTACATCTGTCTGCAAAATGACAGCAATCAAAAAGAATCATTCACTTTTCGTAATATCCATTCACTTCCATTTCATTGTCAAACACCTGCTGATGACGAAGAAAAAAGCTTGTCTGATCCGGCTGACAAGTTGAAGTTACATTTGAAGTAATGTGAGTTTAATGGATCAACAAAATCTAAAAAGAAATGTGCTCTGGGATCCAAACAGCTGAACTAATATATTTGATCTTTTTATCAATCCTTGATTTAACTCAGAACCTTCTCTGAATATCCTGAAGGCCCTGTTGACTTGTCAATTTAAGAATGTATTTAGTAGTAGAGCCAAGCTGACCACCTGTTTGTGGTCACTTTGTTGTCTAACACAGATAGGGTTTAAAGGATTTAACTGCCATGACATTGGGTCTATTTCCCAATAATTTCAAGGCGGTGAACCACAGAGTTAATGGTTAGTCTTTTTTTTTTTTTTTTGTTCTTTCACAATATTGGAATAAAATTCCCAGTTTCAGAGCACAATAACTTTTTCTTACAGCAATCTGAATCACACTGCTGTTGGATCTGTGACCTCAGGAAGAATTCTATTGAAACTCTAGGTGTTATTTTTTCTAGAAAGCTCTGTGGTAACCCTGCTGGTTATCCATTGATCTCGGCCAGGCAAACGGACGGAGATGACCTGAATTGGACATTCCCCTTTATATAAAGGCCAGGGTGCTGTGCAGAAAGTGGGAATGGGCTTACCCCAGCCCTCTGTATACTCTGCTTGCCCTCCTGGGTGAAATTTGTTTGTACTGCTTTGCTTTGTCTAGCTTAATCTAACACTTAACAATTACATTCAAAATGTTAGCCCATTCACATATTAGTGACCTCGTACTCCAGATGGTTAGTTTTTTTGTTATTTTCTTTTAAATTAATATTTGTGATTGGTACTCTTGTGTTCTTTCCCATTTTTCTGCCATGACCCAGGTTGTGACAGCTCTGAATATCCATTCATGAGACACACCCACCTAGAAGGATTCACAGGAGGTCAGAAGACAAATACAGTGAGCGAAAACCAGGATTAAAAGTGCAGATGGGGGGCTGCACAGCATGTGTGGCTCTTAGCAGCCAAGAGGAAGGTCCTCAATGTCAACTGGTGTCTGATGTGTGCATACGTGTTCATGAATATGCATTTGTGTTTGTGCGGCTGTGTTGCGGTTACCTCAAAAGGCGAGCCGTTGGTGCTGTTGGCAGGTTAATCCAGCCCTGCGGCTAAGCATCAAACTTTCAGATCAGACAATCAATAATTCACACTGCAGCTTGTCAGGATCTATCACAGAACACAGGCTGAGAGGCAGGCCACAGCACGACATTAGGCACCAAGGTGATTTACAGCTTGATACAATTTGTACACATGCAAAAAACATAGACAAAGACTACCTTCATAATTGTGCATGAAAACATTGCTTTAAACTTCAGCTGTGGATAGACAATTGAAAAGAGCAGGGATACATGCATTTACCCAAATCGAAAAACATGTTCCTGTGTGACATTCTATAAGGATGACAGTAGATTTGTTTTCAGGAATCTGATGGGAAGATGGAAATCTTTTGTTTCCCATAGCTCAGAATCTAAAGTCAATCCCAACAACAAATACACTGATTTGCTTAAGAACCACCAGCTAGTCCTTGAAGCGTTCACCACCATATTAATATGGCTATTGCACGGCTCTAAATCCTCTGCAAATCACAGAAACATGGCAACAAACCATGTCTGTTTAGTGTGCGTTGTGGGGGAGTGAACTGGTAGGGGGTACGAGAAATTGAGGGATATTTCTGTGCGTGGGTGTATAATGGCTATCAGAGGTGACTTTCAGGGGGATCAACTCAAAACACACACACACACACACACACAGAGCACCCCCATACAGTCACACAACATTAGCTCACAGGAATATCTATAGCCGATGATCATGCAGAAACAACCTGCAAACTCTGTGGTGTACGTGTCTGGCTGGATGAGGCAGTGACGACCTAAAAGTGCTGACACTCAGATGCTTTTTCTTAGATCTAGGTGAGAAACAAGAGGCTTGCAAACTTCGTCTGATAGATGTGAGATGAAAGACTTATAGTGACCACATCAATTTATATAAATGAGGACATATACAACCAAACACTGTGATCAGTTGTCTTGTCGTCTAAGCAGACAATCCTCTCTGAAAGTTAAGGTTCACTGTGGGGGATGTAGATATCTGCATGGACTGCTACCTGCTTCTTTAGTTCCATGTAACAGAGGATGATAACCTGATGTAATCTCAAAAATAAACTCTAAGGAGTTTCAAACATTCTGTTTTTAATTCCAAAAAAATACTGTTCGTATTTGAGAGCGAAATCACTCATTTTACTTTCTAACCACCAACTCAAAGAATAAATGTTAAAAAAAATGTTTTATTTGTTTAGAGGTTAAGATGTGGTTCAAACCTAATTTATATTATATTTATTATTTTGTATGTGGAAAAGAAATAGAAAATCATAGAAATCTAAGCATCCAGTCATCTTTAGTTTATGTTTCGTACATTAGACATCATATAAGGCTTATATGAAATACTCTTTAAAGTGGTCATTTTTGCTTTTATTTCATACAATATCATGTGAAAACTATGTATGTGGTATATTAGTAAATCATATGTTTTCCATACATATTTTATTTATCTTTTTTATCTTTTTTTGCTATTTCTGTTGAAAATCCTTATACTTTACATATATGAACAAATACCATTATATTGGTATTGCCAGTTCAGAAAGGAAACTTCAGAACTTTTTATTTAAAAACTTCCCACAGGAGTATCACTCTATTTGGACATTACTGATAGAGGGCATAAGCATTCTGTTGGGACTCTTAATTAAATGGTGAGCAGATAAACCATGCACGTTGCATTACTGTACTTTATTGGAGTTGTGCAGTCACTGTATGGGATAAAGCACATGACATTCAATGTTCATTCATTGCAGTATTTGATAAAAAATGTACACTGGGGTCTCGCGTGGGCTCCCCCAGCCTTCATGTTTGAAGATTTCAATAGGTACCTCCTGAAACAAGTAAAAAGCATTCAATGGGCGGCACAACAAATATGCAAACGCATTGCATTGTCATATCCATCCAATTCAAATCAGTTCAAACATACTTAATGAAAAAGGGAAATTGTGCTGTTGTAACTTATGTTATGGAGTTTCTTCAACGAGGGCCTGATGGATGCAATCAGGAAGAATCTGTCTTTCAGCGGATCTAGAGAAGCCTCTGACTGAAGACATTCTGTTGTTGTACAACAGTCTGGTGACGAGCATGGTTAGGGTTGTCCACAATGTTCTGCATTTTATGAAGAATCTTTTGAAGTCAGTAGCTCTGATGCTGCTGCCCCAAAACATGATGGCAGAGGAGATCACACTCTCCACAAAAAATGTATAGAAGACATGCAGCATCTTGCTGCAAACCCTGAAGGACCTAAGCCTCCTCGGGAAGTACAGTATTCTCTGTCCCTTCTTGCAGACAGCTTCGTAGTTGCGTCTCCAGTCCAGTTTGTTGTCCAGGTAATTTTTACTCCTCTACCACCTCCACTTCCTCTCCCAGGACAGTAATAGTGTTGGTACTATTCCTGTTTCTACTTAAACCTACAATCATCTCATTTGTTATATCCACATTTAGAATGAGATGATTGTTTCCACACCATGCCACAAAGTAGTCCGCCAGCTCCCTAAACTCAGCTTCATGTCCATCTCTGATTCATCATCAGAGACGAGAGAGAAAGTCATCTGAGTATTTCTGCAAATGACAGGAGTCTGTCTTGTATTTGAGGTCTAAGGTAGAAAGAGTGAAAAGGAATGGTGAGAGTACAGTACCCTGTGGTACTCCTGTGCTGCTGATCACCTGGTTAAACACTCAACCCTTCAATCTCACAAATTGTGGTCAGTTGATTAGGTAGTCTCTGATCCAGGCGATTGTTGAGGCCTCGACATGAGTCTTCTGGAGTTTCTGACAAAGCAAGTCAGGTTGAATAGTGTTAAACACACTCCAGAAATCAAACATGATCCTCAGAGTGCTGTTTGCCTTGTCTAAATGACGGTGGGTTTGTTGCAGTGGGTGTATGGTCAACTCCATGGCGATAAGCAAACTGCAGGGGGTCTTAATAGTTGCTTGTATGCTTACAAAGGTGGGCCAAGAGGACCCTCACTAGAACCTTTATTATGTGGAATGTCAGGGCAACAGCTCTAAACTCATGGAAGATTGATGGGTGAGTTTTTTTCAGTACCAAAACAATGTAGGTCTTCCACAACCCAGAGAGCTGCCATGCACAGGCCTTTAGGACTCTAGGGTAAACACCTTCTGGACATGCAGCCTTATTCTGATTCAGTTTCTCCAGCTGCTTCTTCACTTGACTTCTAGAGACATAAAAGTAGAAGAAAGCAAAGCGAGACGCACCATCTTTTGCTGAAAACAAACATGCAGAAGCAGAAGAGCCCATTGCTTAGGCAGAAGATAAAATATCTGAAGTGTGACTGGAGATTTTTGTCAAAGGAGGGTTCAGCTCATTGGCTCTGTCCATACTTCCATCTCTCCGATCCTCCTTCTGCTTGAAGCCAGTTATCTTCTTCATCCCTGATCCAACATTTCTTGTTCTGCTGGATTTTGCTCATCGCTACATCATTCCTGTACATCTCCTTGCTTTCTCTTATGGTAAATGACTTATACCTGTACAGCGTTTTAACAAATCCAACGACCTCAATCTTTTGATTATCACATTTGTGTAATAAAATATTTGTAACATCTTTTTTAAATTTGAGTAGAATATTCTATGGCTGGCTGTAAATGGTTTTCTGTCACTTTAGTGAAATGGCATGGGCTTAAACAGACAGGAAAGTGCTTGTGGAATTTGGAAGAGGGCACTGGATTCTTGTGCAACTTAAACAATAATCTTCAAAACAGGGCTTTTTATTCAGAAATAAGAGGTTTTCAACAGTTTTGTTTTTCACATGACTTCACCGGCCTTTGAAAACACCAGGTTTTTTTTTTTTTTTTTTTAGCTTTTTTATTAAGAAAATTCAATTAAAAATATGTGCAACTATATACAGCGAACAAAAGAAGAAAATCCAAAACAAAGTCAACCAAAACGTAGGACTTTGAATGTTGAGTCAAGGAAGGTGGTTAGGTATAGGGTGCTCATGAACTGTAAAATTTTTAAGCTTATCCTGTAGGTGACCGATGAGGTGGTCTCCAACTTCTAATGCAGTTTGCTCCAACATTTTCATGAGGGGAACCTCTTTGAAGGCCGAAACCATTTCCTTAGCAGACAGCTCACCAGTGGTGTCATAAAATTTAGACAGAAAACAAAGGCACTCTCAACCACAAATTCCTCTAATGTTAATGGAGAGATGTCAGTTTGCTAGTCGGCTAATGCACCTCATCTATAAATAAACAGTGATAAATACAGTTCTTGATAAGCAAATCTAATGAATCCTGAGAATGGTCGATTTACCTTATTTACAATATTAAGTCAAATATTGCCAGATAGATGAAATCCTCCTCTTCCTACCTGGCTCCATCCTCTATCATCTCCACTCTCTCTTCAATTTCCAAGCTCCTCATCTCAGTGGAACTTTACAAACTGTCTCCAAACTATGTAAACTCTATCCAAACCTGAACAGACAACAAACACCCACATTTTGACTGAATACTGAGGCACTGTCAAAAATGCCTGTCAAAACTCACAGATAATCTGAACCGCTTCCCGAAACAGTCACGTGCTACGGCTGAGTAGCGAGGCTTCATTTCCGCTCCTACCCTAAAGCCTTGGTACGCACTGGAAACACCCCCTCCACTACTTGATACATGCTGTTAAGCCTCGGCTCTTCTCATAACATCCCTAGTGTACAACGACTCCAGCCCTGATCAAACCTCCTGCCTCTCCCCCTGGAGACCTCTGCCTGATCTTACTTATGGTTCTGACCTATGCCTGTGTCATGGCTTACCCTTTTGCTTCAGACCTGGTTACAAGCTGTTTAAAGCTGAGCCCTCTGACAGTGCTTGCCTATAGAAGCATCAAACAAGCGGAGCTCTTGGACTTACGGATCAGATCTAGGGCAACTTCCTGGCTTGTGAGAAGGTTAGTGACTTTCATTCTGTGTTCACCACCTTCCACTGTGTTGGTTTCAGCCACTACCGTTACTCCCTCTGTTACAGTGGCTCCTGAGTAGGCTCCAACCTGTTTCCTGCCATTCGACACCTATTACATAAATAAAACCATTAATTCTAACTCCTGTGTTCTGGCTGAATTATTGGGTCCACTACTTTGTGAATTACAGGCAGAGGCAAAAACCTTAACATTGGAGTTATCACTTCAGTTCCTGGTTAACCTCTGGTAATACAAAATCTGGTGGCTGAATAACAAGTTTATCATAAAAATCAACGCAAATAATAAGAATCCTGAAACACAAGCTAAAGCTAGATCTGAAATTAATAATTTTTCAGCCTACTAAAAGATGTCATAAAGCCTTGTTTGGGACTACAATCCTGTGATCACAAGATATTAATATGATTCAGTGCAGCCCTGCATCTGTTCCTGTACCTGGCACTGTTTTTAGGTGGTCGCTATTCTACTTTCCTGCTCCTTCTCCTCCACATCTGTCTCTTCCTTGTGACAGACATTATTTGTCCCTCTGCATCAACTCCACCACAATATGGGCTTCTCAGCTAAGGGTAACAGGAAGAGGAGTAACAATGAGCATTGTAGTATTCACAGTGTTACTCTGTATTTTTCTTGACCTGGTAAAATACTTATATATTAATGTAGAAATGCAACAGGATGTATTTTTATTGAAATATCATCCTTTGAACATAGATTCTATCCTGAAACTTATTCTTTTTCCTGGCCAACCCATATAGATTGACAGTTTTATTTAGTAAAATTGAGTAATTATTTTATATTGTGTAACAGGTCACAACCATATTCTCTGTAAGGTAAAAGCTGCAGTCATTTATATTCAGGAGACACCTCCATGTACTCTTCAGCCATTCCTTTAATATGTATTAATAAACAATATTAATACATTTCTAAGGATGTGTAATGTTAGCCGTTAGCATTGTATAAACACTGATACAATGTTTATGGACATACTGTTCTGCTAACACAGAGTTGTCTCCTTTTGTGATGGCATAGCCCTCCTGGTCTCCCCTTCCACATCAACTGGAGAGCTTGGAGGCTCTTCTGCTGAATAGGAAGGAACATCTCTAAACAAAAGTAATGACTCAGGACAACAGGGTTTCGCCATTTTGCTATCATACTCTTCTTCTGTCCTCCTGTGTTGTCTTCTTCTTCTTCTTCTCTGGCAGAGGGCAAAAATGTTAAGCTGGATACCGCCACCTACTGGAAATTCCATGTTGTACAATACCCCGCCCCGTTGATGACACATGTTTGGTGCCCAAAACTTGTAGAAAAAGAAGTTAGCTCTTAAACAAACACAGACGTTCGTAAGCACATTCGCAGAACAAGTTTTAGCAGCACAGTGCTAGCCGTGGAAAAGTGGTATCAGAGAGGTAACCTGACAGAACCTTGTTCCTGTTTCCTGATCTCTCCTTTTGCAACTAATCAATTTCTGTGTTCTCCCTGAAGGGCTTAGTCCGCATCTAGATTCTGACTCTATCTACTTTCTCCCTTGACCACCTGAGAATTACCCAAGCCTTAGCTATCAACCAAGATCCCAAGAGCCTTCCTGGAACTCTTGTCATCCCCTTCTCCTGTAGCATTGAATATACTCTCAACATTCAGCTGAGCCACCGTCTGCCTGTCCTCCCTCCGACATGCTCTGCCACCAGCAGTCCACCGCATGCCACCATTCCGACTCCCAACCATAGCTCCCTGGGCACCGCTTTACTGTCTCCCTGGACTTCACTCTTTACTCAGTCCATAAGTTGGCCTCTACTACATTTGCTCAACTTTTCCGCCTGCTGGCAGTGCTTAGTCCTGCCTGCTTTCTTCCCCATAGTTAGTGACCAGAGCCCTCCTGGTTTCCGCTGCCGTCACCTGCACCAACTTTCAATAAATTCTTCAAAGTGCAAAATTGCCTCTGTGTTTGTGATCCCATTACGAGTCATCATGGAAAAGCAAAACATGACTAGGATTACTCCAAGGACAACACGAGGCCTTCTTACAATCTGTGAACGGTCAACAAAGTCAGACTATGCAAATTTAACCAGCCTGTCCAACCAGATCCTTCAGATTTGCACCCAAATATCTCAACTAACTCTTTCCCCTCTCCTTTCCCTGCATTCGTTGCTGTGTCCATGCCTCCTGCTGGTTGAAAGATGATCTCTCCCACACCAGAAGTATTTTCAGGGGAATTAGTTAAATACTTTGGGTTCCTCCCACAGTGTGCATTAGTTTTTCGGTGTGCTTCCTTACTTTCTTCGCAATTAAATTTCACCATCACATACCGACCTAGGTCCAAAAACACCAAGCCCTGTCTCGAGTGTTTTCTTCAAAAGAAGAGGCTCAAAAACCTGCTACCATCATCCCTACCTCCTGTGTTACTGGTCCACCCTCATGGGACCTGGATCAAAGCATTCAACAAGATCTCATCAGCGAGCCAGGTCCCAGGGGAGGACCACTGCGTCATAGCTGTGTTCCTGCATCTGTCCGGTCCCGTGTACTCCAATGGGCTCATTCCTCCAAGTTTTCAGGTCATCCTGGTTCTAGCCGCACCATTGACCTGATCTGTATTTCTGGTGCCCTTTACTCAATAAAGATGTCTTGTATTTCATCTCTGCTTGCCCCATCTCCACCAAAAACAAGAACTTCCATAGACCTCCTTTTGGACTTTTACAACCACTGTCTAATGCCAACAAACCTTGGTCTCACATTACCCTTGACCTTGTCACTCGTCTCCCTCTGTGTAATGGAAAATCTGTCATTCTGTCATTGATAATTTATCCAAAGCAAGTCATCTTATCAGTTTAACCAAAATTTTCTCAGCCACCATGACCACCAAACTCTTATTCCACAACGTCTTTCAACGTCATGGGATACCCTCCGAAATTTCTTCGGACAAAAGACCCAAGTTCATTTTATGCAACTCCTTCGGGGTCAAGGTCCAACTCTCACTTGGCTTTCACCCTTGGACCAACAGCCAATGTGAGTGAATTAACCAGTAGCTCAAGAACACCCACTGCTGTGTCTACAACGAGAATCCAACTTTTTGGAATAAACACCTTGCCTGGGTGGAATACACCCATAATAGCCACATCTCCCTTGCCACTGCAGGTATCTCTCAGTTCGGTCACAAACCATGTTTCTGTCTGATTTAATAATTAGTCTTAGGCCAATTATTAGCTACAATTCCTTTGAACATTTAAACCTTTGTTTTCCTTATCCAATCTGCAAAGAAATAAAACCTCTTCTGTTTGTTGTTTTATATGATCCACCAGGCCCTTACTCTCAGTTTTTAGATCAGTTCTCGGACTTCTTATCTTATTTAACGTTAAACACTGACACGGTTATTATAGTGGGGGATTTAACATTTATGCTGACACTGAATGTGATAACCTTAATGTAGCCTTTAATGCTATCCTAGATTCAATTTGTTTTGCTCAAAATGTGCATAAACTGATGCACTCTTGCCTTCATACTTTGGACATTGTGCTAACATTGTCAGAAACCGAGACTGGACCCAGTAAAAAACCAAGACAAGGTCAGTGACGTTTTCGAGTATTTATTTAATGGCGGTAGCACAGCAACCTGAGCGGCTCACGTCTGCAGGAACCCTGGAGGAAAAACAGCCGGTTAATGACCAGGGAATGCTGGCGTATTGAAGGACTGAGGAGTAGACACTAACCTGGAGAGTCGGGAGCGGGGTACTCCGAGCGCCGGCTAGTAACAGAATCGGGGTCGGGCAACGGGCAGACAGTCCAGTTCAGGCAGAATCTGAAATCCAGAGAAGGTCCAAGGGATTGTCCAGAGCGGGTCAGGGTCCAGTCCAGGTCCAGAGTCCGGCTGAGTTCAGAGGCACACAGGGGTTAGTCAGATGCGGTTACTCACAAACAGATCGGGGTCGGGCAACAGGCAGGCAGTCCAGATTCAGAGGTCCAGGTCCAGGACGAGTCCAGGCCGATGCAGAGGACCACAGGCTGATCGGTAGGTGTCCAGACAGGCAACAGAACTTGAAAGGGGTTAGGCAGACTCAGAGACAAAAAACAGATCAGGTCGGGCAACAAACAGACAGGCGGGCAAATAATTGAGAATGCTGGATAGTCTCACAGGGGTGGCACAAGACGTTCTGGCACTTCTGCTTGGACAGAAGGCTGATTAAATAGAGCTGGAGACAGGTGGATCTGATGAAGGCTGATTGAAGACGTGGCAGAACTTGGGCAGGTGTGTGGAGTGGATGATCAGCCCAGCATAAGTGCTGAGATCATTACAAACATATGGCATTGATTGTGAAGAATTAACAGTATTTCCTCACAACCATGTCCTGTCTGACCATTTTTTAATAAACTTTGAGTTAATTTTAACTGGAGTTCACCCCCTAAAGAAGGTTTCATTATAATAGATCTTTATCAGACAATGCTGTATCAAACGTTGAAGAGTCTGTCCACCTTATAATGTCCTCAATATCACAGGAATGCCCAGCAGATGGCAGCAATGCTGTTTCTTCCCATTCACAAATTGAGGCTTTTGTTGATGGTGTCACTTCCTCATTGCGTTTTGCATTAGACAACATAGCACCCTTCAAAAAGAAGGTGATTATTGTCAGAAAGCTGGCTACCTGGTTTAATTTAGAGCTGCGCTCTTTCAAGCACAACATTAGGAAATTGGAGAGAAATTGTGCTCGACATATCTAGAGGAAACCTACCTAATCTGTAGAAACAGTCTACTGTTGTATAAAAGGACCATTTGTGGAGTTGGTGCAGCATATTTTTCATTATTAATTGAGGAAAATAAAAATATTCCAAGATTTCTGTTAAGTACAGTAGCTAAACTTACCCAGAGTCATAGCTCTGTTGATCCAACCATTCCTTTAGCTCTCAGCAGTAATGACTTTATGGGATTCCTAATTTATGGGACGTAAAATGATTCTATTAAAAATAAAATCATTGGCATCCTCCCAAACATGATAACCCCGTCCTCAGTAAGTGAGGCAGCATTGAAGTTATCTTTAGAACCTGATCGTTGTTTGAACTGTTTAGACGCAGTAGATCTTTCCAAGTTATCTATAATTTTAGCTTCACCTAAACCTTCAACTTGTATGTTAGACCCAGTCTCAACAGAGTTATCTAAGGAAGTATTCCCTTTGATTAATCCCTCCATTTTAATACATCCTTAGTAAATGGATATGTACCACAGAAGTAGCTGTTATTAAACCTTTACTTAAGAAACCCTCTCTTGATCTGAATGACTTAATGACTTAATAAATTACAGACATATATCTAATCTTCTTTTCCTTGTGTCTGTACTTGTCCTGTTAGATCTCAGTGCTACATTTGATCACAATATTCTTGTCAGGGTTTTTTCAGATGAACCCAGAATTCTGCCGCACACAGAGCTTAGTCTTTAAGAGTTTTATTGAAGATAAGATGAGCAGTGGACAGAGAACGAACCAGTCTTAACTGTGCAGGTGCAGGAGGACGAAGATGGCAGGTGCTGAAGGAACCAGGGAGACTCCGGAGAAGTTCTCTTGACCGGCTTGGTAACACCAAGAGGGCTCAAGAGGAGGTTCAGAGCAGGATCTGAACGGAGAGAATCCAGGGACTTGACGTCAGAACCCGACGGAGCATCTGGAGAGGGATCCAGAGCATAAGACTGCTGCTGGGGAAGCAGGAGATCCAGCAGCAGAACAGAGTGATTACTTGGAGCGTAGGAGCGCTTGAAGTTGCAGGTAGCTGGCATTGGACGAGGGGGCTGCAGTAGGACCAGGAGCACAGCAGAGAGGGTTCTTAGAGGTGCAGGGACGGTAGACGTGGGAAACTCAGGCAGACAGACGCGGGAAAATCTGTGTCGGGCTGACCAGGGAAAAACACAAGGGAGGACGAGGTTTGGGTGAAGACAATCCAGCGGGGAAGAGAAGACTGAGGAAGGCGTTTGTAGAGGGGTGAGCAAGTGGAGTGAGTTCTAGCTTGATTGGAGCCTGACAGGTGTGGTTGATTGCTGTGGAGTGGAAGCAGGGTGTATGGAAGGAGGAGAGTGCTGGAAATATGATGGGGAGGCAGGCAGGCCAAAGCTGTAACATGACAATTCTCATCGAAAGACTTGAACATACTGTACGGATTAAGGGGAAAGCATTAGGCTGGTTTCAATTTTATTTGTCTGACAGATTCCAGTTTGTTCATGTTAATAATAAATCTTCTTCAATCTCTAGGGTCATATGTGGAGTACCACAGGGTTGAGTCCTTGGGCCAATTCTTTTTACTATATATATATATTAGGGCTGGGCAACGATTAAAATATTTAATCGCGATTAATCGCACTGATTAATCGCGATTAATCGCGATTAATCGCATTGTATTTACAAACTCCAAGAATGAATTCAAAAGTAGTGTAAAGAGCACTTTTATTTTAATGTTCTGCTGCCATATGAACAAAAGTGTTGTAACATTTGTAGCACTTATCAGTAACACATATTTAGTGTAAAGCTCAACTTAAACATGTAAAACAAAAAATAGCAATAATAATAAATTAAAGCTTATTGCCACTGACAGGGAATTCTCTTTATGGGGAAAAAATCTACCAAAAACAGGCAATTTCTGAGGTAACCGCAGGGAGCAGCATTATCATTTTATGTTCAATACCAAAATTTAACTTGGCAGTGGTTACAACTAACTTGTTTCTGTCATATTCCATGCTGGAAGAACTTTAAACTGAAATGCTTGCTAACTCGATATGCTTGCGTTTATTTGACGTTGACACGCGGTTTTTTGTTGTTGCTTTCTCGCGCGCATATAGTGAATGGCAGGGGGAAAACAGGCAAAAACACATGGATACTTTGAAACGAGAAGCGACTTCACCGACGGCGTCGATGCAGACCCCCCCCGCTCCGCTCCGCACAAAACTTGTTCCGGCCGCCAACTCACCGCCTCGCCTCGCCTAAGCTCGCTCGCGGTACCTGCGGGAAACACCGCCTTCCGCATGTCAGCTGTGTTTTTTTCCGGCCAGCACCTTTCTTCCTCTTTGAATCTGAGGCTGGGCTGACAGCGAGGTTATTGGCGCATTATCGCCACCTACTGTTCTGATTCAAACCCCTACACCGCAGCAACAGACCTTCACAAAATAAAAGCATGTGACCAACATGCGTTAACGCGCGTTAAAGAAAATATCGCCGTTAATAGTCTAATGAGTTAACGCGAAATTAACGCGTTAACTTGCCCAGCCCTAATATATATATATATATATATATATATATATATATATATATATATACTTCCGATTGGTAATACATGCCTGTATTACTTCGACTACAGTCATGTCTTGATGACATCAAAACTTGGATGCTTTTAAATTCTGACAAGACTGAAGTTGTAATCTTTGTACCAGAGTCCTCAAAAATAAACTTCTTAATCATCATCATTTAATCTGGGTGGCATTAAATTGGCCTCTGGTAATAAAGTAAAGAACCTTGGTGTTGTTTTTGACCAAGACATGTAGTTTAATCCCATATTAAACAGGTTTCCAGAGTTTCCTTTTTTCACCTCCGGAATATCATCAAAATTAGAAACATTTTGTCCAGGAGTGACACTAAAAAAGTAGCCCATCAATTTGTTACTTCAAGGCTGGACTATAGAAATTCTTTACTATCAGGAAGTCCACAAAATGCAATTTGAAGCCTTCAGCTGATCCAAAACGCTGCAGCAATAGTTCTGATGAAACTCAACAACAGCGATCATATTTTTCCTATTTTAGCTTTCTTTCATTGGCATCCTGTTAAATCAAGATTAGAATTTAAAATTCTCCTTCTCAAATATAAGGCCCATAATAATCAAGCTCCATCATATATCAGAGATCTGATTACCCCATATGTTCCTACCAGAGCACTTCACTCTGAGACTGCAGGTCTACTTTTAGAAACTAGACTTTCTAAAAGTAGAATGAGAGGCAGATCCTTTAGTTCACAGGCTCCTCTCCTGTGGAACCAAGTCCCAGTTTTGGTCCGTGAGGCAGACACGCTGTCTATTTTTAAGACTGGGCTTGAAACTTTCCTTTTTGACAAAGCTTATAGTTAGAGTGGCTTAGGTTCCCCTCTGTAGTTATGCTGCTATGGGCCCAGGCTGCTGGATGACGTCAGGGTCTATTTTTCTCTCTGCTGAGTTCTCATACTGTTCTCCAATCTGCATTGTTTGTTGTTATTTCAACTTTTAACTTTTTGTTCTCTGTCATTTCTTTCTTCATAGTAGGTACACCTGGTCTGGCATTCTGTTAGCTGTGACATCTTCCAGGGGTGTAGATCATCTGCCATTACCATATAACATAGAAAGGATTCCTGGATTAATGTGTGTTTCTGTGTTTTTTGTGTCTTTGCTCTGTCTTCTTTAACCCACAGTCAGTCGAGGCAGATGACCGTTCACACTGAGCCTGCTTCCTCTCCACTGCCACTTTATGCATGCTCAGTATGAGGGATTGCTGCAAAGCCATCGACAATGCAGACGACTGTCCCTGTGGCTCTACGCTCTTTCATGAGGAGTGAATGTTGCTTGTCAAGACTTGATTCAATCTACTGGGATTCTTTAGATAGGAAACTTTTTGACCAATCTGTCTGTATGATTTGATTGAATTTGACTTTGTAAAGTGCCTTGAGATGACACTTGTTGTGTTTCCCAAGCCTAGTGAAAACAAGTTGTTGATTGAAGTATATTTTTAATTCAGGTAAACAACATTATTAATGGTGTTCCCTGGACATGAATTTATTTCTGTTAATAAATTCTTATATATGAAGAGAAGTTGTCACTAATTTATTCCATATGTGTGCAGTTTGTTGTCAGAGAAAGCTAGAGCTCAAATCCCTCTTGCACTTATTGTCCTAATATCAAATCCAAATTGGACTTATATTCAAAAGACAATACCTGATAGACCAAGGGTTATTTGATTAAACATTGAATAATTCAAAAGCATGTAATTGTTGCACAATTGTTGCTCTGTTTAGAATGAAAAGAAGTAGTTAGGCAGAGTTGGGCATGGTCCTGATCACTAGATAAGGGGCAGTAGCAAAGGAGCTAGGAATTTGTCCTGTAAGCAGTGGGTGTGCCGATTTAAACCCCTGCTCCAACCATCTTAGTCGTTGTGCCCTGGGGAAGACACTTCAGCCACATTGCCTGCTGCCGGTAGTCAGAGGGCCCAGTGGCGATTGTCTGGCAGTCTTACTTCTGTCAGTCTGCCCCAGAGCAGCTGTGGCTACAATGTAGTTCACCACCGTCAGGGTGTCATTGTGTAAGTGAACGGGTGAATGACTGACTGTACTGTAAAGCTCTTTGGGGTCGTCTGACTTGATAAAACGCTATACAAGTACAGGTCACTTACCATGGTACTTCAGTAGAAATACAATAGTGCTTTAAATCCAAGAAATGTTTTAAATAAAACCTTAATGTGATAAAAACGCGAACATCAAACATGTATTTGAGCCTAATCTATTTCTTATATGAACACACTGTTAAAAACCGCTGATTTACATAACACTGAAATGAATGGAAGGATTTCACTGTGCAAATAAAGTTAGACATTTTCTTTTGCATCCTGCAGCTTTTCTCTGGCATAACCTGTTTCTTTCCGAGAGTCAAGGCCTGTTCAAAATGGTCTTGAGCCCCCAGGCACAATCCCAAGCAATAAAGGTCAGCCATGTGCCTGGTCAGCTACGAGACCCAGTGAGGGAGGCAAAGAATTAATCCAATGTTAAGACAGAGAGAGGCTGTCATGTGATGCTGACACCCCAGCAGAACCCACACCAGGTCAAACGTGGGCCATAGAAGACGAGGGTTCAGGATCATACCCTTTAGCAACACAGTTAACTGTTATGATGTCAAATATTTGTGATAAAAGTGGAGCCACAGGATAGAGAGAAGAAGACATAACTGCAGGGAATGGGGAAGCGAGAACCGTCAAAACATTAATAAATGTGAAAAGAGGAATGGAGCCACCTGCCTCCGGGTCTGGAGAGCTTAGCTTTTGTCTGAATCAATGAAGCTGTTTTCAGCTCTCTGACCAGCCGCCCAACTTGTGGCACAGCACATGAAAGTGTAACAAGATATCTATGGCGTGGCTCAACAACAACTCTTCTGTTTCAAGCCAGCTGGAGCTAGATGGCAACACTCAGACATGATAGTGGTGCCTGACACCATCACGGGCATTGCAGAGAATTGCCTCCCTTTACGGGGAATTGATAGAGGAGAGTCTGGAGGCTGCCTGTGTTTTAGCGAAGATGATTCCCTTTTGATAGATGCAATCTACCTGCCATCCAATCTAACACTCTTTCTGCCACTCTGATCACACTGATACTGCATAGTTCCTCGCACATCCTCTAAAACATGTTTTTAATCATGGTAGGATAGGGAAGAACTAGCTTTCTTTTTTCTTTTAGAGAAAAAAATTATGAGCAATTTGATTCTTTTTTTTTGCTCTCTAGAATAATCCTGATCATTTTGTGTTTTCTTGTTTGTAAAAGAAAGTTCTTTTGAAAAACGTTTGGACACATTGTGCTGTTTATCTTAAAAATGCCGTACTTCAACTGTTCTGACATGTTCTGTATCAGTTAGCAATGAACAACATGAGAAATTAATGCAACGGCAATAATACCGCCAGTATTATTGCAGTATTATTGATGCATAGAAAAAGTGGATTTATCATAATTGATATCATTTGTACTTTCAACACATGTGACAGTTTGCATTGTGGACACTATAATCTCTGTCAGGCGACGAGATCTACAGCAGGCAGACTCCATCTAATGGGCTAAATATCAAATTACCATTCATAACGTGTATTTATCACACTTTAAATATATTTCCCAGCAAATATTGAATGTCAAACTGTCCATTGTGATGTAAATATTGCATTCACTGATATTGATATGATGATGATGCATGTGTATTATATGGTGCAGCCCTAGTATCAGTAATGGTTACCTTCCTTGTTGAAGATAGATGTCATATCAAGGAGTGAAGAAATCTTCAGAATGATGGAAGGCTTACAGTTTATTTTAGCTGATTTTAAAACAACTCAAACTGAAAATGGTAATACCCATCACACACAGCTCTAGATTAGCAGATATGAACCTTTCTGTATGTTTAGAGCCCTTTAAAGGGGACATATAATACTGAATCCACTTGTTTTAGCCTTTGGATATGTTTTCTTGTGTACTTATAATCTCTTGCAATGCAGAAAATGTGAATGTAGTCTGTCTGGATACTGGGTAGACAGCTATATATTCTGTTTGGGTCATATTTTTCAGCCGCTCAATTTTCTTCATTCTGTATTAGATTTTTTTTTTTTTTACAATTACACCACAGTATTTGCTGCAGAACTGCTAAACAAGGTCATGGACTTCAAGTTTACCAATTTCATGAGTCTGCAATTTTTATTTTATTTTATTGCCACAATTTTGTAGTCTAAGGTCAAGGATGCTGGATTTTCAAGTAGGTATCAACCAATCAATTAAAAAGTTTATTTATATAGCACTTTTAAACAATCCATATGGTGGTGTAAGGGGCCGAGCCGGTTAAGCATGAGGACACTGTGGTACTCTTCTAGAAAATGGGTTTTATTTCCCCAAAGTAACAAAATTCCAAACAATAATTATAGGGCCCTTAAGAGGTCATATGAAGAAACTAACTCAAGGCAAAAAATATCAAAATTAAACAAACAAAACCTTAAACTAACTGCTCAAACAAACAAAACTGACCTGACACACAACAAACAAAGGGGGCTTAGAGTCCTCTGCTTCAGCCCAGTTGAAGGTACTCCCCACAACACCAGAAAGGGAAGCACAAACAAATGTTACGTATGTGACAAAATTAAATATACAAAAGTTAACCAAATGTGCGCGCTACAATTGGAACTAATGTCTTTCAATATTGTCACAGTAAAAATAAACAAACCAATGTATTTATGCTGTCGTATATGTATGTGAAAACTTAAGGTGAAAAAGTGGTTGTTTGTGGGGTTACTGACTGTGGCCGCAGGAGGGCCATCACAGATGGATAAAGTGATTTACAAGCTAAAATACAAACAAAAAGATGCTGAGACAAAATGGATAAAATATAAAAATGTATAGAAAAATAACAGGATAAAAATAGATAAAAACAAAAAAAAGTGCATAACAGCACAATTCAAAACAGTTTTAACAACTATATAAAACCACAAAACAAACAAAAGAGAACGTTATCCACAGTTGAACAGCTAGGAGTGAAAGGTCTGTCTGAACAGATGTGTTTTTTTAGCTGTGATTTAAAGACTGCTAGCTCAGTAATGGATGGTAGCTCTGTTGGTAAAGCATTCCACAACTCAGGAGCCAAAACAGAAAACAAACGATGACCCCATCTTTTGCACATAGTCCTGGGAACATGCAGTGTTATAAGCTCCAATGAGCGCAGACCCCTGACATTATGGTGAACAGTTAAAAGCTCAGACAAATATGCTGGAGCAAGATGATTTATGACTTTAAAAGCAAGCAGGACTTTAAAATCCTGGAACTGGAAACCAGTGGAGAGAGGAGAGGATGGGAGTAATGTGGGTGTGTCTGGGAGTGTTTGAGAGAAATCAAGCAAAGGTAATTGAGGTAAGTGAAAATGTTCAGTTGTTGGGTGTATTTTTTATTTAACATTTGTTTACAATTCATATAATTCATTACACCATATAATTCAGTACACTAACAAAATGGCCAAACAGGCTGGAGTGGAACACTGCAAACTTGAGGGGGACTGAGTGTGAAGTGCCTCCTTTGTATTAAAAAAAAAAACACAAAATAATGGTTGCTTAAAAACTAACCTTAAAAGAGGGGTAAAAGAGGGACTTGTGGGGCAACAACAGTTGTGTTTCCATCAATGTTCTTTATGCTCTTGTTGAAGTATCATATTAGAAAATGCTGATTGAAATGTCAAAATTCAAATTAACTTACTAAACCACAAAAATGTTTTTACTCTCACTTGATGTGTTTTTTGACTTTTTCAAAAAAACAGTAAATGCACTAAAGAGGAGATGGAACCATATTTGTCCAATAAGTTCTGACATAGTGTTTATCTCACATGACTGATCAGCCGGTTATGCTGCCGGCATCTTCCTGATGTTCCCTTTATGCTCCAAAACAGGGCTGGAAGCAGCCACAGGTTGGTGTGAACTAGCAAAGAGACCCAAGCATTACTTAGTCTCGTCCGTGAAAAAAAAATGGCAACACAGTCATTAAAACCCCCTTTACTGATCTGGGTTGGTGCTAGTTTGCAACCTCTACTCCCAGTTTATTACAGCAAAACGTCATTGTATGACGACATTTTGCTTTGTGTCACCTGGTTAATTCGCTACAAACCAGTTAATGGAAACATGTTTTATTCGCTCAAAATTTGCACGAGAATTGGATGGAAATGTGGCTAATAATGAGGAAATCAGAGCAAAACATTGCAGTTCCACTTTATATAGACCACAACTGAATGATTTAAATGTGAAAAGGAAAGCATTAAACTGAAAAGCATGTTATGTCCCCTTTAATAAGTTTGTCACTGTTTTCTTAGATGAAAAACAGCTCTGTAACTGTTCTAAAACAGAAAAAAAAACAGTTATCTGGATAAAGCAGGAAGCACTGTGATTATGGATCATGTTATTTGATTTCTACTTCCTTTTAACAAAGCTCAGCCTGATTTATCCTGTCAGAATCTCAAGAAGACACATGTGAAGGCCTCAATAATCATTTGGATCTGTGACTACATGAACAAAGGAGCCACAGTTTGTGAGACTGAAAAATTGCGTATTTAACCAGGCGTTCACCATCACAGGGGCACCATAATTCCTTTCCACTTGGGACACTGCCTCTAGCCTCAGATGACCCGGCAGCTGTCAGGCATATCAGAGATGGACAAGAAGCTGATGAGCATGGTGTGGGAACAAATATATCATCCTGAGAGGGAATTAAACAAAGCAAATGATAATAGACTTCAAAGGAAACAGGAATATGTCAGGCACTGTTTATATTCTGGCAGAAGTGGAGGTGTATACATTTCTCAGTTTTCTCCAGGACAAGAGATTAGACTGGAATCATCAGTTAAGCTGACTACAAGAACATATAAAGATTATTCCTATTTGTTTTGTCAAGATTTTTTGGCTTTTCAATTTAGATGGGGAGGGAGAACAGATAGATTTGAGGAAGACATTCAGCCAATGTCCTGAGGGCAGGAGCCATGGGCATAATGCAGTGGTTCTCATATGGGGACATGCGTACCCCTGGGGGTACATGAAATTTTAAAATACACATATTGTCAGGGTTTTGCAGCAGTGGCGAGGACCTAGGCAGCAATGAGGCGGACAGCACATGATGTTCGAGGGTATTTTAATCAAAAGAAGACTTACAGGATGCAAGAGTACAGGCTTCAACAAAGGCGAAAACACAGGGGAGAATACAGGGCAACGCAGGAGTGAACACAGGAGCTACATTGCAGAAACGCTGAATGCTGAATGACCCGACAACGGGGAAACAAACACACGGAACTTAAATACACGCTGGGGATAATCAACAAAAGGTGAGTCCAATTAACTAAGCAAGTCCACGGCTGGGAGGTCCTGACACATAAAGTAGCATCCATGCAAAAATCCTTTAAAAATATTTAATAAATATTTTAGGAAAACATAAGTTCATATGAGTATTATTTGATTTTAGTAGGCAATTCAATTTCATTATCATATACCCAAAACCAGAATACCAACCTGTCACATGCCACCTGCCATCACTTGTCAATCACTGTCAAAACTCAAACGATGGAGTCATGGTTGAAGCGTAGCAAAGAAGGGCAAACCAGAGCCGGCAAAATTCTGTCCACATGTTGAAGAGTATGTTTTAATTGGATTTACGTCCACAAGTTGCAACCCACCCAAGGTGCTGTGTTTATTCGGTGGGGAGAAATTAGCTAACTGTAACATGAAGCCAGCACATCTGTAGTGTCGTCTTAAGACAAAACATGGATGTTACGTCAGTAAGCCACCTGACCTCTTTAGGAGGAATCTATCTGAATTCGGATCATCTCAAAACACGATGCAGGAGGCGACGCGGCAGGCTCATCGAGCAGCTCACGCTGGAGGAGGGGCAAGCGGAAGGGGTGCAGCCGGCCGCAGAAATGCGGCTGTCGCGGAGGTTTAGCAGCTAAGCTGAAGGCTAACCCCTTTAGATCGCCGCTTCCATCCATCCTGCTCTCCAACGTTCACTCACTGGATAACAAAATTGACCATCTACTACTTGAACTCTCTGCAAAGAGGGAGTTTAGAGATTATAGCGCTCTCATCCTGACGGAGACATGGCTTACCTCATCAATCCCGGACAACGCCGTTAGCCTGGAGGGGCTAACTACTTTCCGCGCCGACAGAAATAAACAACTCAGTGGTAAGACCGGAGGAGGCGGACTCTGCGTTTACATTAATAACACCTGGTGTAAAAATGCTAGAATAGTCACAAACTTTCGCTCTCCGGACATAGAGCTCCTGATTGTTAGCTGCAGACCGTTTTATCTGCGCAGAGAGTTTACTGTGGTTCACATCACAGCGGTTTACGTTCTTCCCAGCGCAAACACAAAAGAGGCCATGAGTGTGCTTCTATCGGACTATCTCTGAGCTGCAATCTGCACACACAGAGGGGGTTTTCATCATTGCTGGGGATTTTAACCAGGCCAATATGAAAACTGTTCTCTCTCATTTCTACCAACACATGGATTTTGCAACTCGGGGAGAGAACACTCTAGACTTAATTTACACAAATACCACCTTGGCTCTTCACACCACCTTTCTGTGATGCTGATTCCTGCATACAGGCCACTGCTGATCAGAGCAAAACCTACAGTGAGGCAGGCAAGGGTGTGGACTGAGGGAGCCATGGAGGTGCTCCAGGACTGTTTTGACTGCTCTGACTGGGACATGTTCAAAGCTGCAGCAACATACACAGTCACAGTGCCACAATGCCTGCATGCTTTAAGTCTGCCTCCATCATTCCGGTGCCGAAGAAACCTCAAGACACCTGTTTCAACGACTACCGGCCTGTTGCACTGACCCCCATTATGATGAAGTGCTTTGAAAGGCTGGTGAAAGAACACATCGTCTCCAGTCTCCCCCCAACACTCGACCTGTTCCAGTTTGCCTACCGGCGGAACCTCTCCACTGAGGACGGCATCTCCTTCACTCTTCACCTGAGCCTGGCACACCTGGAGGAGAAGAACACACATGTGCGGATGCTGTTCCTGGACTTCAGTTCAGCGTTCAACACCATCATCCCACAGCACCTGGTAGGAAAACTGGAACATCTGGGCTTCAGCACACCTCTTCACAACTGGCTGCTAGACTTCCTCACCAACAGACCTCAGTCAGTCCGGGTCGGACAGAACACCTCTGATGTCATCAGCCTCAGCACAGGCTCCCCTCAGGGCTGCGTCCTGAGCCCCCTGCTGTCCACTCTGATGACACATGACTGCGTCCCCAGATTCACCACCAATCACATCGTGAAGTTTGCAGACGACACAACGGTGGTGGGCCTGATCAGAGGCGACAACGACCGGTACTACAGAGAGGAGGTGGAGCAACTGGTGGGCTGGTGCAGAGACAACAGCCTGATCTTGAACGTAGAGAAGACGAAGGAGATCATCGTCAACTTCAGGAAAAACTGGCCTCACCACGCTCCACTGCTCATTAACAGCTCAGCTGTGGAGGTGGTCAGCAGCACCAAGTTCCTGGGGGTGCACATCACGGACAACCTCACCTGGTCTGTGAATGCCACGTCACTGATGAAGAGGGCACAGAAGTGCCTGTACTTCCTGCGGAGGATGAGGAGAGCCCACCTACCCCCACCCATCCTCATGACCTTCTACAGAAGCACCGTAGAGAGCATTTTGACCAGCTGTCTCTCGGTGTGGTGTGGAGGCTGCTGTGCCTCCGACTGGAAGAACGTGAGGAGAGTGGTGAGGACAGCAGAAGGGATCATTGGGGCTCCTCTCCCCTCCATTAAGAACATTTCGTCCCAGTGCTGTGTCCCGAGCCCATAACATTATAAGAGACCCCTCACACCCCCACCATGGACTGTTCTTCCTGCTGCCTTCTGGGAAGAGGTTCCGCAGCATCCGCTGCAGGTCCACCAGGTTCTGCAAAAGCTTTTTCCCTGTCGCCATCAGACTGTTGAACTGCTGAACTATAAACTGTACTCTGCACCACATTTGCATCACTGCATTTCTATCTAGCATTACAAATGCTGCCAAACTTTTAGTCTCTAAATGCATTTTTTCGTATGCCTTTCTGGTCCTCTGTCATGTGTTGATCCATGTGCCCACTTAGAGACAGGTTTTTGGCTGATAGTTGGTAGGAGCCATTCCCTTCTAGGGATCTTTCATTATCAGGACTGTTCTTTCCCCTGTCTGCCTTTCAAGGTGGCTCCTATTCGTCAGCAGTTAATTTGTGCTGCTAGGCGTTCATGGAAAGAAGTCAGCTTCTTCAGCCAGTAGGCATGGATCATATCCAGGCCTGGTGTTGTCTAGTTCTTCATACCTGAGAGTCTTTGTTGGATGTCAGCCATTGTGATGTTCACTGGACTTTGTTCAGGGAGACTATGGTGGTCTGCTCTTAGATCTATTAGCCACTGTGCATCGTTGTTATGTGATGCTTCTTTCTCCCATATCCCTTTCAAGTATAGCTCAGTCTCTTGCCTTGGTGGGTTGGTTTGTGTGTTTTTACCCTGCCTCTAGCAGTATACTTTAGCCGGTTCAGTGGAGAAAAGCCTGTTTATTCTTCTGGCTTCTATCTCTTTTGTGTATCTCTTCAGTCTGGCAGCCAAGGCTTGGAGTCTTTGTTTGGCGGTTGGACCTTAGGTATGGGCATTTGTTTGTATCTCTGGGGGATTTCCCTTTATGGATACACCCTTCTGGAGATGTGACAATTGGCTTCCTTCCTTTAGTGTTGCCTTGATTTTGGTTTCCAAACTTTTTTCCATGGTGGACATTGTCCATTATGGCCGCTCCCAACATTTCCTTTGCAAAGCATCTCAAGGATCATGAGTTCTGTACTTTATATCAGCTCACTGGTCTCTGTAATGGCCACATTAGGGATTGTACTTAGTGCTGTATTCACATCATCTAGGAGATCCTGTGGAGGCACTTCAATTAGCTTCACAAGTCAATGTTGGGATTAACAGGCTCTTAATTTAGCCATGATCTTATCTCTTAGGTCAAGCATTCTCATATTCAGTTGTACTTGCATCATTGGGGCTTGCTACACAAGGGGGGTTGATATTAACTCCCCCTATCTGTGTGTCTTATTTCCCCCTTGCTCTAGTTGTAAAACTATTTCTTGGATCTCTCGTTGTGAAAGCAGCTGCCGTTTGTGGATGTTGGAACACTGAGTTAGTAGCTGTTTCGCTTTTAGTCTACAATGTGGGTTATTGAAGCAACCATGTTTCCCACAGTCTTTCCATCTACCCCCGCTCACTAGGGTTACTGGAGTAGTACTATTCCAATAGTGCCTTATTGTCTTCTTGAGTCCATTGTCATCAAATTGTCATAGCCCATTTGTCATCAAAGTGTCCTGGTTCCTCAACACTTGACTTAGACCTTGTTTGACCGGGTGATGGCGGAGCCGGTATGGTTCTCTGTTTATGCACTCTCATCATGTATATGAGGTATACAACTTCTGTACTGTTGTCCAAGCATTACCCCATTGTGACAGTGTCTTTCCAACGGCCAAAATTAAATACATTTAAAACTGATTCAAAAGGAGCAAATCATCAAAATCTCGTAAAAATCAACATGACTCAACTTGAACCCAAACAATAAAACAATTAAATGTGGTTTATTAAATATAAGGTCTCTCCCTCCCAAGATTCTGTTAGTTAATTAATTGATTTATGATAATCAAATTGATTTATTTTGTCTCACAGAAACATGGCTGCAAGAGGAATATGTTAGTATAAATGAGTCAACTCCCTCTAATTATCTAAATTTTCACATTCCCAGAACTACAGGACGAGGAGAAAGAGTTGCAAGTATATTTCAATGTGATCTATTAATTAGTCCCAGACCAATTATTAGAATAGATCCAAAATAGCCACATCTCCATTGCCACAGGCATCTCTCAGTTTGGTCAGAAACCATCTTGCTGTCTGATTTATTAATTAGTCCCAGGCCAATTATTAGCTATAATTCCTTTAAACATTTAACCCTTTGTTTCCCTCATCCAAACTGCAAAGCAATAAAACCTCTTCTATCTGTTGTTTTGTATCGTCCACCAGGCCCTTACTCTCAGTTTTTAGATCCTCTTCTATCTGTTGTTTTGTATCGTCCACCAGGCCCTTACTCTCAGTTTTTAGATCAGTTCTCAGACTTCTTATCTGATTTGGTGTTAAACACTGACAAGGTTATTATAGTGGGGGATTTTAACATTCATGTAGACACTGAATGTGATAACCTTAATGTAGCCTTTAAAACTATTCTAGATTCAATTGGTTTTGCTCAAAATGTGCATAAACTGACATACTCTTGCCTTCACACGTTGGACCTTGTGCTGACATATGGCATTGATTGCAAAGAATTAACACTATTTCCTCACAACCCTGTCCTATCTGACCATTCTTAATAACATCTGAGTTCATCTTAACAGAGTTCTCCACCCCCAAAAGAAGGTTTATTATAGAAGATCTTTATCAGATAATGCTGTATCAATGAGTTTTAATTTAATCGGAATGACAGAAATTCCCAGCAGAGGACAATGATGTTAATTCTTCCCCTTTACAAACTGATGCTTTTGTTGACGGTGTAACTTCCTTGTTGCATTTTGTATTAGACAACGTAGCTCCTTTGAAAAGGAAAGTAATTATTCACAGGAAGCCTGCTCCCTGGTTTAATCCAGAGCTGCATTCTTTCAAGCACAACATTAGGAAATTGAAGCAAAAATGGCGCTCTACAAATCAAGAGGAATCCTACCTAATCTGGAAAAACATTCTATTGTTGCATAAATTCAGTTAAAAATAAAATCATTGGCATCCTCCCAAACATGATAATCCCGTCCAGTTAGTGAGGCAGCGTTGAAGGACTCTTTAGAACCTGATTGTGTTTGAACTGCTTAGACGCAGTGAAGATTTCTGAGTAATCTAAAATTTTAGTTTAACCTAAACCTTTAACTTGTATGTTAGACCCAATCCCAGTCAAGTTATTTAAGAAAGTATTCTCTTTGATTAATGTGCCCATTTTAGACTTGATTAATGTATCTTTACTAAATAGATATGTACCACAGGCTTTTAAAGTAGCTGTTACTAAAGCTTTGCTTAAGAAACCCTCTCTTGATCAAGATGGCTTGATAAATTACAGACCTATATCTAATATTATTTTCCTATCTAAAATTCTTAGTAGTTGCTAATCAAGTACCGTAATGATAATGCTAAATTGAAAAAAATTTGAGGGCTGAATTTTCACTTGGATGAAATACAGTTTCAGAAAATGTGAGAAAATACCTATTTTTTGACATTAAATGTAGCCAAAATTATGTAAAAATGGGATTTAAGTGTTATTTTGTCAGTGGATGTTATCAGCACATGTGTTCTGTGTATCTGGAATGTACTTATTGACAGAATATTCAACCCACTAAGGATTTGAGTGAAAGAATCATCTCTTACACTTTTCTAATTAAAAAATGGTGCATACACAAAAATTGCAATATTTTCGGTACAGCAGACCCTCAAATTACTGGTTCTTATGGTCAAAATTAACAGAAAAAGCAAAAATAAAAGATATGGCAGAACAGTTTCAACCCATTTTATTGAGCTTTTGAAACTCTGGCTTCCAGATTATTGAGGCTTCTCACAGGTTTGTTGGCAGTTTGAGAGGCCTAGGTGGCTTAAAGGGGCGCTTGGCTTCCCTTGCATATCATCTCATGAAGGATCTGACCACTACCTACTTAATAAATTTGGTCCTTTGGTCCTTTATCTTAGGTATAGGCTTGCTGTGCTGATCAAGGCTCTTTTTTATTAATGTAGGAAGTCTGTAAAGAAACTAAGCTTCTTATGTTTGTTGCTGGTCTTCTGTCTGTGATTTTTATAAATACATTAAGCAAACAAATTTTGCACTACTGATTAAATCTAAACAAAATCTGAGCTTGTAATACTGTCTTGGAGAAAAGTCTGGGTTTTTTCCTAATTACCTAATAAATATCCTGAGATGATAAATCTGTCTCTTTTTTAATGGACAAGAGAGACTACAACATCTTGTACATCACTGGTGACTGAGTCAAATACTACACAAAGTGCTAATGTAGGTCATGTAATAATAATAGGATGCAGCATTATTTTGCTTCACGTACACAAGGTTGATTTTAATTATGTATAGGACTGGGACTTAGCAAATGGCTCTGCTTGAATGGAAAAAGTTCCTGAGTCTGACTTCCATCCACAAGGTCTTATAGCATTAAATCTGAAAGTATTGTAATGATTCTGCCTAATCCTGTCTGGGAGATTCCTGCCAGCAGTGATCGTGACATTACTCTCTTTCTGCTCAGCTCTGGCAATCATCTCTGAGCAGTTACACCTGCAGCAGCTTTAATTAAGCAGAGTCTCTGCACCTGGGGAGGCCACTATATATTCCAGCCTCCCCCAGTTTCTATTGCCAGATCATTGAAAACCTTAGTGTGAGTAGACCATTCAGTGTTCTTTGCCAGCCAGCCAGCCAGCCATTGACCAGTTGTTGGACTCTTCTGTTTTTAATGTTCTTCTTTGTTTCTACATTCTATCTGTACTTGCTTTTATTCTATTTTCTATCTACATTTTATTATTTTGGTATATCTTAATCATGTAAAGCACTTTGTATTGTCTTGTACTGAATTGTGCTATATAAATAAATTTGCCTTGCCTGCCCTTGCCTTCTGTTGGTTTCTGTCTCACAACCAAGCCTGTCTGCCTCTACCCCTCTGGAAACCTCTGCCTTGATGTGCACCTTAATGTGTATGATCCAAGCCTGGACTACGGATTCCCTTTCTGTCTCTGCTCCACATGTAATCTGCCTGAAACAGATCACTTATTCAGTGATTCAGATCACTCAAGCAGGGCTCTTGGACCCACCGATCAAGACCAGTGAAACCGCCCGACTTCTGAAAAGGTAAGTGGCATTTATTCAGTGCATGTTACATCACACTGAGTTGGTCTCGGCCACTAACCTTGTTCTCCTCCTCGCAGAGGTTCCTGAGTGCGCTCCAGTCAGTTCCTGTTCCAGCAACACTAGTATTTCAATAATCCTTATAAAACTATTCCTGTTGTTTGCCGAATTATCGAGTTTTCAGCTTCTGAACTATTACAATTACATTATTTAGCCTGAACATGTACAGCAGGTTCAAAGCAGGAAGTAAAAAAAAAAATCCTACTTTAGGCATCTAGCCTTATGTTTTTTCATTTATTTTTTTCATGTCTGTCACCAGTAATGCTAGTAAAAAGTGAATTACACTCATGCTAATGGACCCAGTACTAGAAAAGGCAAGTGTTCTTTCAATCTTGTCCTTCCCCCACAGAAGTAACAATCAACCTCTAGATGAATTAGCATTCAGTATCAAATCTCACACAGTGTACTAAGCCCAAGCTGCATATTGTTGAGGGGATAATTGCTGCCTTGCGGAGGTTTGAAGTTGCTTGCTGGCTGACTGAATGACACTGCTACATACACATACATGAACAGTAATTACTATCAAGCACATAAAGACACATAAAGAATGAGTGACACTGATAATTAACACACATGCAGCACATGCACTTTGCTTTCTTGAGCTATTCAAAGGAACCTGTATACACCACAGTCAGAATAATCCATCTCCATCATGTCGACACAGAGCACTGTCACAGTCGCTAATTACTCTTTGAGATAATCAGCCTGTGTGGCTGGAGATGCAGTTCCCCTCTCTGGCTCAGTGGCTCTGTATTCTCGAGGAATGAGAGTTTTAATCTGAGGCGAGATCAGAGTTACTGGGAGCAGGAGAAGGAGGGATGGGAGGCGGGTGGAAATGAGAAGGAATTTGGGTATCTTAACAAACTCTTAATTACGTTTTCTATCTTCTGCTGGTGGCAGGCATAAATGGCAGTCCCCAGGGAGCCTCTGATCCACTTTCTGATCTGCACAATTCACAACCGAGCTGCTGATCAAAAAGATGAAGCGGCCTAGATGCTTCAAACACATGGGACCTTTTTCCAGCGTGGGACTCGAAGCTTGTCATTGAGCGGAAGTTTGAATTGTCAAAATTCATGCTGAAGAATGAGCTCTCTTTAAAGACAGTGGGGGAAAAAAAGAGAATTTACAGAGAGGCTGTGGGTCTTCAAATACTCCATGAATTGATAATGAGCATCCAAGCAACGTGCTGCAGGCGTTTGTCCCATATATGAGGCGGAATTCATTGGAGATGACCTCCACCCACATCCTTGCTGTTCTAATATGGCAGGCGAAGCTTTGATGTTTGCCATCAGCTGAATCCCTGGGGAGGTTCTACTGTAATAAACCACAGCAGCAAGCACACTAAAACATACTCACCAGCAGGAAGTCCTTTCAGCTCTTCCCAGCAGCACTCTGGGAGCTGAATGGAGGTAGACGGCCACTAAACTTGATTGGTAAAGATCACTGTCTTGTTCACCGGTTTGTTTGCTGTCCACCACCGTTTACATTATGTCTGATTATCTAACACAGGGGTGGGCAAACTTTTAGACTCATGGGCCACAATGGGTTCTTAAATTTTGACAGAGGGCCCGGGCCAGGAGCAGATGTATGAAGTGTTTGTGTAAACTACTAAAAATTACATGCAAAGGCCATTGCATAAAAGGTTTTGCCTTTAACGGGTAGTAAAGCATGAATATGCAAGGCTTATTGTACAAATTATTTTCCAAATGTGTTTTTGTTTTTCCCACAACTCAGACTCAGATATACTTTAATGATCCCAGGGGGAAATTACTTTTGTTACATGCTCCAGAATACACACATTGTTATATATATATATTTGCAATATTCCACACAAGGTATTACCAACATGGTGAAAAAAAAAGAAAGAAATCAAGTTCACTTTCATTAGGAACAGTGTTGTTGGTCTCCCTGTTTTCCCAGTGCAAGTCTGGGATTAGTTTTGTTGTGGCAAATCTCAGGATAGAGCTCAGGTGTTGGTCTGTTAACTTGGATCTGTGATGGACTTTGTTGAACGCTGAACGTCTGCTCGTACACAAAGGTTGAGCCAAACAGCGCCAGCATCTTCTGTGCTGCCCTCCGCAGGTTTTGAAACGTGGCTTCATTAAGTGAAGCCTAAAAGTCATTTAGTTTAAAAGAGTTGAACTTGTCCTTTAAAGTGGAGTCAGACTGAAGATCAGCCAGTTCCAACTGCAGCTCCTGTGGTGCTGTTTCAGGATCTTGTGACAATGGACAGGGCACCAGCTGAAGTGACTTGTCAATTTTTTCAAAATCAGAGAGCCGACGGCAGAATTGTCTGTGTAGGTCACTCAGTAATTTGCTGTATTATTTTTTTTTTTTCACATCTTGGGCAGCTCTGTTTGCAAAGCTAACGTGGGAAAATAAGTGAAAGATTTGTTTGAAATTGGTCCGGGGGAATAAAGTGAGCTTAGATTTGAAGGATATCACGTGTGTACATGTTGTGTACAAACTGATCTTTCCCCTGTAGCTTTAGGTCTAGCTGAAATATGACCACAGCAAAAGCAAAGTCACAAAGCCAGTTCTTGTCCCTTAGCTCAGGAAATTCATCGGATTTTCCCTTTAACTCCAAAAATGCCCAAATTTCCTCCTTCAACTCCCACACTCACTGGAACACTTTGCCCAAACTTAACCAGCGGACATGAGAGTGGTAAAGCAAGTCCCGTTGACCGGCATCGTTTTCTTCCAGAGACGTAATAAACTGAAGAAGCTGAAGTCCCCTTGCTTGTATGAAGTAAACAAGTTTTACAACTGGATTAACGACATGATTAAACTCCAATATGCACTTATCGGTACACAGACATTCCTGATGGATGATGCAGTGAAGGAAAATGACATCCTGTTTGGAATATTCCTCTTTCACTTTATCCTGGATTCTTTTTAGCACACCGGCATTTTTTCCAGTTAAATTTGCCGATCCATCCATGGTGACGTGGTGACTTTTGCTCCAAGGTAGCTTCATTGTTTCAATGACAGCAGACAACCGGTAATATAAATCGTCTCCTCGCGTTTGTCCCTTCAGGGGTCAAAAACTCCTCCGTTATCTCAAAACTGTCAATCTCTCGGATAAAAATGAGGAGCTGAGCAGTGTCTTTCATATCGTTACTTTCATCCAGTAAAATGTTGGGGCATGAACGTTGAATGTGATGTTTCGTCATCTCAGGACTGCCATCCAGGCACAAGGGCAGCTCCATGCCTGCATTCAGTGTAAACAAACTTTACAGATTCAGACAAGTTCAAAGTAAATAGATGTTAATTGACCTGTATCTGCTAGGAACAGATATGCTAGAAAATTATACCTGCAATGAAGTTTAGCTTAACCAACTAGCTAAGCATGCTTGGGGGTTTAGCTGGACCCACTAGCCACACAATGATGTGAATCCTGAGCTCAAAAGGTCTACCTGGTTTAAATAAAACATTTCACACAAAAAAAGGTTAAGGCTTGGTCTGGACGAACACTTAAAATTTCCATAAACAATTAAGAAAAACTCTGTGTCCACATGAGAGCACGTAGCCCCACTGGCAGGTGGTAATAGGTATGGTGGCCCATTAGTGGTGCTGTGAAACCGCCATAGAAACACACAAAAACACCGGCATGCGAAGACAAGCCGGATCTTTTACCAAAACTTCTTCAGACTGTCGTCCTTCTCCACTATGGATCCAAAAGTAGTTAATCTGATTCTCTGTAGTACATTTGAGCTCATGGTTGTAGAAAAGGAGCAGTAGATTCAGATGTATTAGCCGTGACAAAATATTTGCCTTAGCATGAAAACAACACCAAATAGCCATGATTGCTATTTGTGAGTGAGTTTTATCCAGGTTACAGAGAGAGGTGAAGCTATGACATTGTTTCAGAACAGATACTGTTAGCATGTACAAAAGAAAATTCAAAACCAGTGTTTTAAAAATATCCCATTCTGGGACCTGGTTTCAAAAATGTGCGCTTTTGACACTCTGCTAGATTATGTGGAGCCCTCTGAGGCCTTTTCTCAGGCATCAGCTAAACGGCTTCCTTCTAGCAGCCTGTAGGAGCAGAACCGTCTTTTTCCCCCTTTTCCTTCCGGTTTGCAGCGCACTCCTGCCAGCAAATACCCTTTTCCAAAACCATAGGGCATTTAGAGCTGAAGTCAGTGAAGGTCCTCTGGTGAAGAGCTGCTTGAATTTCTCCATGATGTCCTCACTAACACCCCGATGCTTCAGTGTATCTGCTGTAACCAGGGGATAATTGTGCTTGTTCTTGAATTCCACAGCTGTTGGGTAAACAGAAAGATTGTAGCTCTAAACAAAGGGTGGGGGGAGTCAGATCAAGGCTGGTTCATACAGCAGGATTTTAAAATAGTCGGCCCATTTTCAAAGCCTGAGAGACACGACACGTAACGATAAAAAATCTTAGATATAACAGGTTTGCTCCTACAGCATGCGGTGTCCAGTCGACGGCAAGCATAACACACCCCACGAACAGATTTCACTAGGGGTTATTCAGAATTAAGACGGGAAATCTTGCGAATTGTCTCAACATTAAACGTGAGTTCAGAGTAAATAAACATGGAAGATGGGGAAGAATAATGTCGATAGTTTATGGACTGATTATGATGGAGAAAAAACAAACAAACAAACCAACAAAAAGAAAAGTCGTTGCTTAAAGGAATACAGTGCTACCGGGGAGCTTTATGTTTGCTGCACTAATATAAGGAGGTGAGTTGGAGCCTTTTCCAATCGGGGTTTCCCTCACCTCACTTTCTGATTGGCTACATTTCACATTCAACAGCCTGCATGCGCTTGTCATCAGGGGGAACACCACACACCCTAGCATATCGTACCAAGACGATCTAACACATTGAATATCCTCTATTTGAGCTCGGAGCTGTCCTGATGTTCCACTGAGTGGACCAGATCGCTCTTAACACACCACACCAGGAAGGAATATCTTTTAACATTACACCAAGATTGCCGCCTGTCGGAATAATAACTAGTCGGCCAATAACTAGTCAGATGGTTCATTTCATATTAGCAATATTAGCAATTAACCTGACCTGCTATATTTATCCTGTTTCAAAAATGATATGAAGTTATGAGGGAAACGTACATAAGAAATAAGACCTCAAGATGAATATATTATGACAATATAGAATAAGTGAAGAATTAAGAACTGTGGAATAACAGTAAAGTATCAGAATGAAAGTGTTATTGTAATTGTAAACATTTTTATGCAAATGAACATTATTGCAGAGAGCAACAGATGTATGTCTTTGTATTTATCTGTTAAACTTTGTCCATCTGGTACTAAAAAGTCTATGGTGAAAATTCTGAAACACCTTCCTTAGTCACATATACCATATGCAACTTCAGAGGGAAAGAAAAAAAATGTACTGAAAAGTTATTCTTGTGGTATTTTTATCATCATGGACACTTAATGAGTAATGTGTGAACAATATACAAATAAGTATGTGCCAGTATAAAGAGGTTTTTTCTCTTTCAGTAGTTTTTCCCATTCTTTTTAATTTTTCATTAAAATACAATTTTTTGGGGACAAACTTGTCTTTTACGATAAAATCCTTGTTGCTGTAAAACCCTTTATTTTAACTATGAAGACATATTTACTATTTTACATGTTTTGCATTTTACTTCGCATTGCATCACATTGGCAAGCCTGTGTGTGTGTGTGTGTGTGTGTGTGGGGGGGGGTGGTCTAAAGGAGATCTGCTTAAAAAGTGAATGAAACCTATCTAGACTGGACCCCCCTTTTAATGCATCTCAGACACATGGAGGGGAGAGCTGCAGATCATGGGAGATTTTAGTGCTATGTCAGGCACAGGAAAATCTCACCTGTACTTGCTCATATGGCACAATACACAATGTCTACACTTTAAAAAGATGGTTGTTGATAAGATTCTGCCTGTTGGGGATTAATAATTTAGTTTAGTGGGTATTTGTTAAACAGTATTCCAACTACTTTAATTAGCCCGTGACATTAACTTCTGCAATGTCTGACCATGTCATGATGTGAAGCATTGTAGCCGGACCAAAGTGCAGACAAGAGTTTAGGCGTGACACATGATGGATTGAAAAAGGATTTCATTATAAATGAAGCAACAAAACTTACAATTCAGGCTAGTAGAGACAAGGCTCAGGAATAGCATGAACAGAACCAGGACAGGAGTTAAATAAAGGAGGACCTGACAATAAGTGAGAGGGAACATAGGGAAAGGCAGGTGAAGTAATTAGCGCAGGTGCGAGATATCAGGGTAATTAGGCTGAGAGAGAGAACAATGAGGTGGCAGGAGACATGGAGGGAAACGCAGAAACACAAGGAGTAAACGGAATTTGACAAATAAACTCAGTATCTGAACAGATGACAACCAGGGGTCCGTTCTTTATACGTTGCTTAAAACATCCAAGATCAAATGAGACATCCAAGATGATTTCATCCGGCTAATCATGATCCGGCTAATTGGGTTCTTCGAACACACCTGTTATTAATGATTAGTATCGCTGGATTGAGTTATCTGAGATAACTGCGCGTTCATGCGTTTGTTTAAAAGGGGAAATGTATCGATAGTAGAAACAATGATCAGCAGCGCTGCTATTGGCTGTTCAGCATAGCCAAAGAACGCCCACAGTTTTTTTCCCAGCAGAACAAGAGCTTTTAATGGAAGGTTATGCCGAATTTGAGTCAATTAAAACGACAGGGAACACCTCAAAGTTTGCTAAAGCCAGGAGAGAGGGCTGGCAAAAAGTAGCAGACAAATTAATGTGTAAATACTGTTCATGGTAGATGTTTCTATCACTTTCTACAGTAATTATTTTTGCATTTTAATAATTTCATAAGTACTTTGTTCTTTTATGTCAGTGCCTCCACAGGAGCCACTAGAACATGGGGAAAAAAGTGAAGTACAAGAATATTCTACAAAATGATAGCCTTTAATTATTATACTGTATTTTAAAAAGCAACTTCTTCCTCTTTTTTAAAAGCCACTGTTAAATTATGTGTTTGTCGGTTTTTAACAGCCACCAATAAGAAGGCTGAAAAAATCGGGTTCTTTTTACTTTTACATGTATAACCCTTTTTCTTTTTTCTTTTTTTACACAAAATGACTCAAGGTGCCATCTGTTCCCTATATTAACGGCATCGTCAACAAAAGAAAAAGTATTTTGACCTGAAAAAAATACAAATTAAGTAGAGAAATTGAACTCCACAACGTGAAAAAGAGAAAAACTGCACTAGAGATCGAGTTGCTTCAAAAGGACCTTCAGAGTAAATTCTAATACACCATTTTACACATGGTAGTATTGCTGAGTTTACATAACTATCTCTTACTGCAGGCAAAAGATGACTTACTGACTTTTCTTTATAAATAATTGTTTAAATAAAACGACAGGAACAAAGCATTATTTGTTTCGTCTTTTATTGAACATAAAAAGAAAAATGGTGTTCCACAATTCTGTCCCTTTCTCTGCCACTAGGTGGTCCAAGTGCGTTGGCTAGACACAGACTTCCCTATCTCCTGCGCTACGATCTAATCCTGTTTACATGAAATAAGCCTGCTCGGGAGCAGGCTCAACTTTGTGCACATGTTGCTATGACAGCAAGTCCGGGATGAGTTTCGAAGAACCAAACGATCCAAGATCATGCCAAATCGTCAACAATGAAATCCTGCAAACTGAGTTAGCGACGTACGAAGAACGGACCCCATGAGAGAAAACATCTAACAGAAACAAGAGTAACTAACCACAATCCATAATGAACCGAATACAAAATAATGTCAAAATAAAAGCTCTGAAAGGTGAAAATACTAACAGAACTGCCCAATCCCGGGGAACCTAAGAATCAAAGACCTGGGGATCGTGACCCCATCTTGTTTTAGTCTTGATGATAGTTCTTGTGCGGTCCGCATAAAAACACTGACACTGTAAAAGTTTAAGTAACAGGGAAACTAAGGTGCCTACAACAAATGACTGTGTGCAAACAGATAACACTGAAAATAAGATAACAAATGAAAATGCAATGTGGAAACCCAGGTCAATGTCTCAGTTAATGAGGTAACAAAGTTATATACTATGTGCAAACCCAGATAAATGTAAAGACAAAAAGGAGTTGCTAAAAAAGCATTCAATGTCGTAGACAGGTTAAAAGGTTTTTGCTATGCAGAAGATTTTGCCATCTTGATGAACAGAGAAGTAAAGCCAATGGGGTATAATGGCTCTAGTTTGACCTTCCTCAATCCAGTCCAGTGCGCAGCCTCATAAGTGCATGTTTTTTAACCCCTCATCCTCACAGCTGCATTGATTTTGAAGAGTACTGGTGCAGCATATGAGCAGGATTCAGTCACAGCAGGTGGAGTCTGCTCATTGCAAGTGCATTGAGCGGACTTCACCTTGCCACTTAACTTAGCAGTTAGCTTCGGTGTTAGCCATTCATTGTAGCTCCGCTGCTCTCAACGTATAGACCAGTTCATTGTTATTGTTTTGATCCGGGTTTTTTGCACATGCGCGCAGGACTGGTAGGCAAAAGGCGAACACAATAGTGGACGCAAATAAAGAAATTGATGAGTTCTCGACCTATTTTTGTTCTTTAGATAACGTATCACAAGATCGTTATAAGAGTAAGTTGATGGTTGATGGTATCAGATTGCCAGATCCACACAGCAAAAGCCTGAAGGGATGGAGCGAGTCTGTGAAATGCTGGCCAAGTGTTTCGTACCGCGACATACAGCTGCCTTATAAACACGGCAGGCCACTACACACGAGAGAGCATGAAAGCCCCTGAAACCACTGGACGGCTACAATTATTTTATATCAGGAAAAAGGCTCCAGCAACCCCCACGACCCCATGAGGGATTAAGCGGGTCAGAAAATGGATGGATGGATGATGTTCAGACATGTTTGGGTAACATACGAAAGTGGAGTCGGACAAACAGCGCCTCAGCAGAGAGGAAGACCCGCCCGGTAGGTTAAAAAAACACATTGTTCACAAAGAATTATTTTGGTGTTTTTGTCTTATTAATCCTTTTTACAGACTCATGCCAGAGGGTTTGCATACATTGTACATGTACGTATATTATTACGAAACAAATGTTTACGTCTTGACTTAAGTATATATGCTATTTTTTTATTTAGATAATTATTTAAGTAGAACAATGACTAGTGCAAAATTAAGTTGTATTTACCGGAGATAAAGTGTAAACTGCAAATTCTGTCGTGGTATGATGGCTCCCACTGTCGATTGGGATTGTCGGCCTGCATCCTTTTAATTGAAATTATCCAATTCTTTTGTCTTTCTTCGTTCTATGGTAAACGAAAGAAACGTACCACTGTTATCAGTGGAAAAACCCAGATTTGTGGCTTTGCTACTTATGTATGTCCACAAATCTTACTTTTCCCATAGTCAACCTTAGCAAAGTTTTTACTGCTTTAAGTCCCGAGCACGTTTTACAGAAGCACTGGTAACAGGTAGAACTGACAGAAGGTGAAGAATCATATAAATGTTTGGGTAGCACTTCATATTTGTTATCCTTAGAATTTCAGGGAGAGAGCTGGGTTTTTCCACTGATGATGACCACTTCGTGTGCCACAACTTCATTTTCTGCTTGAATGTTGATCCTGATGTTGGATCATCTTTATATGATGTAAAAATGTCTTTCTCACTCTCATCGTTCATCATATGCAAGTTGCTTGGAAATAGTTTTAATCGCATCACGTTGTAATAACGCGAGATCTGAGCTGTGAGCAATTCAAATTCATGCTTGGACAGACCCGGCTGCAGAAACAAATTACAGGGGGGCATTAAATTTTTCAGGGGAGCACACTTAAAAAAAAAAAAAAAAAAAAAGCATTTTACATGCTTCAGGCTGAACAGTGGCTCTGTGACATCTCCTACAGTGCTAAGAAACAAACTCTCAATAAAATCCCAAAATCTAAAAAAAATCTAACAAAAAGAAATAGTGTATTCAGTGTTACCAAATTAGGCAGGTTTCCACCCAATTGGGCTTCTTTTGAACACAATGAGCTGGAACTAAATTAGCTTATGGGCAGGTTGTAAAAAATTGGGAAGCTTTTCACATTTGTTGGGCTTTTAGAAAGAATTACTACCTAAATATATATCAAAATAGTTGTCTATGTCTGGAAGAAAACTAAAACCCTTTTAATAAAATGCCATCTCCTTGAACTCATGTTACTGGTCAATTTATTTTTTAAATGAGTCGAATCTGACACCATCAATGAATAATAGTTATAATGAATGATATTGATTGTTAAAATAAGACAAGAAAAGAATAATGATTAATCAAGTGTCACTATGAAATTGTATTGGTCAATGTAAACGCCCCAAGAGGGGTTGAGTTCTACTGATCAACTTAAAAATATTTCATGGCTGTGTGAAAATGTTTGATTGAGGCATATTCTGTAAGAGAAATTACGTTTAAATTAAGGTAGATTTATCAATCATGTTGGAAAGCTATTGATAAAAGTTTATTTTATTTTTTTCCCGGTTGATATATCATGATTGTTAAAGTGATCTTGTGTGTCATTTGGTTGACTGATTGTACATTTTGTGTACATTGTGGCATGTTCTGATGTGTTTCATACTTCTGCACTTTTAACATAAGAGAGCTTGAGATTTGGGCTTGTTTTTTTTCTTTTTAGTTGGGCAGGTTTTATGCTGGTTTGGGATGGAAACTAACAGTGAGAGTTTAAAGTTTTTTTTCTCTCAACATAGTTTAACTCGTTAAAATATATTCAAAACTCCTTTATCACTTGAACCATAACAAACTGTTCTAAGTCCTTGGGTCTTTTTAAGTAATCTTTTTCTTAATATAGTCTATCTGGATGAAATATATTGTTAAAATACATGTACATTAAAAAATCCTTTATCACTTGAACCATACCAAACTATTCTTAAGTCATTGGGTCTTTTTATTTCAATTTACTAAATAAATATAATTTCTGGAAATAATGAATCTTCGTTTGATTAATTGTTGATAAGGATAATTTTTTATTCAAACTACTTTTTAACCTTGTGCATGCTGTAAAAACCAAGAAATTTTGGCTTAGAAATCCTTTTTCAATTACAATAATGTAATCATGCTAATTCCACTTATGTTCATCCATTAAAATGATTATCAATTCAAAAACCCTTAGATGAATAATTAAGGGTAGTGTGAAAGAGTAAAGATGGCATTCTTGACTCATATAGACCCTTTTCACAGTGACGTCATGCAACTTCCGTTCTGCGGTGAAGCAGGGTATCTTTACTTCCGCTTTCTCCGCGAGCAGTGTTTTTACATAGGGAATTCACACAGTCCCTCACCAATCTACCCAAATTTCGTTTGGGAGACGTGCACAGACTGGCACAAAAGCTTCCGGCCACACCAGCCTCCAAACTCCACAAAGATTACAAGTTCTTTGTGGAACAGTACCTTTTCGATTATGAAGGTAAGAGCTTTGTCTTCTTAGCTCTGTTGTTAGCATAGATGCTAGGATAATGGTAGCTATGCTACCAACAGGACTTTTGTCATTTATTAGTTTTCTATTTCTCCATTATATTGCTATGCTAGCTTTATTGCTATATCAGCTTATCTGTTTCACAGCTTTTAGCCAATGAGTCACACCAGGGATATAGTTGATGTATAATGTTGAGCCTTTTCTTACTTTGTTTTGGAACAGTGTCAATGCTGTTGGCCACTTGGTCACAGCTCTATGAATAAAAATGAGGAGCCTCATTCCCTCCCGTTTTTTTTTTTGTGTAGTATTTTACTGAGGTTGCAGACTTTTGCAGTATCCCTCATAATTCCTCTGTGGGTTCAGTGTGTTTCTCAGTCTCGTCAGTAGATCTGGAGCCTCAATTAATAAAATAATTCTGCCCATTCCTGTTAAAACTGTGATAGTTTAGGACATCATAGACTGAGAAAGACCCTGTCAATAATGTTGTATGCACACTAATAATCAGTTCACTATAGTATTTATGGATTATGCTGATGTCGGGGCAAACCCCTTGTGTCCTATACTGTTATTTTTCAGGAACTGACCAAAAAAACATGGATTTAAAAAAACTTCAGACATCACACTTCATATATTTTAGTTATTTATTACATAGATACTTCATAGCAGCTCTGTCCATTTTACCTTTTACCTGTCCTGTTTATCCTGCTGCCTTGCTTCGGTTCCCCTCTGCCTTACAGAAGAGCCTGCAGCCGAGCTCTGGTGGGTTCTCCCCTGAACTGTCAATTCTCTGCCGAGGTGTGGACCCTGCTGCCTGTTCCTGGTTCCAAGAAGTCTCTCTCCGGTCCGTCAGCTCCTGCCAACACCATTACCCTGTTCCCGTGCAGTTCTACCTCGCTGGTTACATCACCCTCCATCCCATCAAACCTTCAATAAAGACTTTCATTTTAAGTCCCTTGTGTGTGGTTCTGGGTTCATCCATAGACAAATTAGATTTAGACAACTTTATTTGTCATTATGTATGCACAGAGTGCGTACAGAACGAAATTCCGTTTGCATACAGCTTGAGAATTACAGTAAATTACAAGATAAAGTGCAGCAGTGATTTAACAGTAAACAATTGAAATGTAAACAATGCAGGAGAAAGAGACAGTGTGCGATCACAGTGTACAGGTGAGTATTTTTAAAAACCATTTGTATGTGCAGAAATTAATTAATTTCTCAGATTAATTTCCTTTCATTAACAAATTGATTTTGACAGCTCTAATAAAATTTTACGTGGTGAGCCACTGAAATTATCTTGGGAATAGCTAAATTAACTTATAACTCAATTATCTTTAAGAAAGAAAGATGGAGTTTAATTTGTTAAAGACCACTTGCAGAAACATAGGTGTCCTCGGAAGAGAAGTGCTGACTGCAGGCGTAAGTGCTGCCACGAAGGATTTTAAAATTTGGCCCCTCGTCTCTTCTTATTGCCGTCACCCAACGGGCTCCAGTCTCAGCATCAGCCGGGAAGTCATGAACACTGAGATATGGAAAGTTTTTTTTGTTGTTCGAACACTGTGGGACACTGCAGTAGCGGTTTCTCTGTGATTGTGCCATGCTTGGTGGATATGATGCTGCTGAGAGATGGACACAAGGGGAGAAAAAAATAGATTAACTATAATACTTTTTAAAACCTTTATTTAACCAGATAAACTCCCATTGAGATTAAGATTTTTTTTTTTAAAGGTTGATCTGACTAAGAGGTCAGCAGCACATGTCATTACTAATACAGTATAATAAAAACAATTTCAGGCTTCTACTTAAAATATACAGTATTTTGCACAAAAACTAAAAAAAAGTGCATTAATATAAGTGCAAATAATATTATGAAGAAAATTAATTATAATACACAGAAAATTCAGAAACAGAAGTACTGTCCAATAGACCCACGGTAATTTTTTTTAGGAATGAACAAAAAGATTCAAATGGAATAAGATCTTTTTAATTCAGTGACTGCAATTATATATATATAACACGTCACCATAATCAAGTAAAGGGAACAATGTAGCAGATAAATGTCTCTTTTTTCACTCAGTGAACAAGATTTATTTCTATAATAGCAAAGCTACAGTAATCATTTTATAACATCTACATCAGATTAATGATAGGTAAAGTAAGCTAACAAGCTGCTGCATGTTAGCTTTGATCTTCATGTTACTGTCCCAATCAAAGCATCTTTATAACAGCAATGATCGCTACCAATACTAAGGAAAATAAAGATAGTCAATAAGACACGTTTAATATTGTGCTCTCAGTCTTACCTAATGAAATCACGCTGATTACTGATAGGTAAAAGTTTGGTAAGGTAAGCTAACAAGCTGCTGCATGTTAGCTTTGATCTTCATGTTACTGTCCCGATCAAAGCATCTATATAACAGCAATGATCGCTACAAATATTAAGGAAAATAAAGATAGTCAATGCGACACATTGTGGTCTCAGTCTTACCTTATGAAATCGCGCTGATTATCAGTGAAACACCTCTTCACCTCCCGAATTTTCTATGTAAAAGCATGTAGCCGGAAGTAAAGATACCCTGCTCCGCTTCAAAACGGAAGTTGAGTGACGTCATGTGAAAAGGGTCTATTGTCATGACATGACCCTTAGGTGTGCACCCCCCTTTGAAAAATCCTGGATCCGCCCCTGGAATTAACACTATATTTCAATCAACAAATCCTCTCTATGAGGCTAGTGAAACTTAACTAAAACTACTAAGCAAAATAAAGATACAAAGAAGCTAAGGAACTGTGTACACAAAAGAAACAAGACAAAATAAAGTGGTTGATCAGCATCATCAAAATAATTAAGTGAATCCTGGTTCACTGCAGATCTGAGTTAAAGAACCAAAGTTCAACTTAAAGAACATTGAATGCAGATAAATTGGCTTAAATAATTTAGAACAACATTTGTATGTGTTTCAACCCATTCGCAAATTCAAATCCGGAGTTAAACAAAACATTTTTTGATGAAATAACATTTTAAAGAATGATTTTCTCAGTAAAAATCAGTAAACCTCTAAAACGCTCGATTTTATTAATGCAATTATACCTCTGAGTGGATAGAGGTCGCTGTAGCGATCGGACGCTACAATCGGTTAATCTAAAGATATACAAAACACCCTTAAATCAATGTTAATATTCCATATTAATGTGCCAATAACGCTCATAGCACTATGGAACGATAGTAGAGCGAAACGAAACAAACCTTATGTTTGAAACGAATCTTAGTTGTGCATTCGGTAGGGGAAGTTATCTGGAAGCTAATAGCATTTATGCTATTATTATAACTTTAAAAAGCTTCGGCTTTATTTTCGTCGTAATGAGTAGGGTGGATAACACAAATATCAATATCCCATCAATGTATAAAAACCTTGTGGAGATAACGTTTGTTATACTTTACTTTACTTTAATTTAAAAGGGGACAGTGTACATTAATCAACATTAAAACAATGTAAATGTACCCGAGTTAGCTAAAGAGTGCTAATTTTCATCGGTAGTCCCCCAGCCAGGTGTAAAAAAGGAAACCTTAAAAATAATCACAATTATAAAATCACAAGATAAAATTACAATGCCAATTACATAAAAACATTATGGTTAAGAAATACAATTCATGTAAAAAAAATTATAAATTATTTAAATACACACAGATAACCTTAGTGCCCACAGGTTTGGCTCTCTACAAGCCATTTTTTGAATTTTTTTTGAATGAAAAGAATGACAAAGACTCTCTGTTTCTGGCACTGTGTTCCATTGCTGAGATGCTCTTACAGAGATGACAGCCTGACCAAAAGCTGTTTTTCTCGGGGGGATGATGCAGTCTTCCCTCACTGCCCCTCTGGTTACCCTGACCTCACTGGATCTGAACTGTACAAAGTCACATAGTGGAGGTGGTGCTAAACCATGTCTGATTTTATAAATTAAACAGATGTTTTTGAATTTGATAAGATTGTCCCAGGTAAGTAACTGATAATTCCCCAGAATACTACAGTGTTGGTAATGGTATGGTTTTTTATCCAGTATTTTTTAATGCTTGTTTGTATAATGTTTCTAATGGTTTTATTGTAGTAGAGTGAGTATTGAACCAGCTTATTAGACAATATGTTATATGGGATAAAGTCATGGAAAAAAATATGATTTAGCAGCCTCAGTTGAAAGGAAATCTCTAATAATTCTGAAGTTTGCTAAACTTAATCCTACTACGAACTTTTTGGATGTGAGTTTTGAAATTTAGATGTGAGTCTATAAGTTAACCTAAATATTTATATTCAGTGATGACCTGTAATCTTTATCCAGATATAAAAATTTCCGGATCTATATGAGGTTGTTTATTAAAAAAGACCTGGTAACTGTTTTAGATATGTTCAATTGCAGACAGGATTGCTCAAGCCAGGTTGAGATCAGTGACATGGCCTCAGTTAGTTTTGAGGCAACTTCCTCTGTGGATTTTCCATAAGCCAAGATAACTGTGTCGTTTGCATACATCAAAGTGTCACAGTTCTTACACACAGATGGTAAATCATTAATATATAGACTGAAAAGAATTGGACCTATGATTGATCCCTGTGGAACACCAGTTGATAATAGTAAGGGGGTGGAATTATATTGGTCAATTCTTACACTTTGTGAACAAGATAAAAGGTATGAATTAATGAGGCTAATGAATTTGGAGGAAAAATTAAATGCACTGAGTTTGTACAGTAAAACTGAATGATTGACTGTATCAATAGCTTTACGAAGGTCTAAAAAGATTGCTCCCACTATCCCTCCTTTGTCCATATTGGATTTAACCTTTTCCAGAAAATAACATGTTGCTGTCTCTGTAGAATGATTAACCCTAAATCCAAACTGCATTGAGTGCAAAGGAAAAGAGCTGCAATTAAGATGATTGATGATTTGTTTAGCAACCAGTTTTCAAAAACCATAAAAGCACTCTCGAAATACATCAGCAATGGCATGGTTTGAAGAATGTTAGTGGGAGCTACCCTGTAAGCTCCACGTGTTCCAAAAACACAGTGAAAATTAATTAAGTAACCCTCTAAATAACCCATTTAACTTTCCCTGTTTATTTCTCTACCAAACCTGTCGGTGCCTCGGTGTGAGTTAGGTTCACTTTGGGCATCCAAGGGAAGGTAGTAGTCCAGAAGACATTGGTTATTTCGGATTTTGCTCTCAGCTTGTCTGGTGAGGAAAGGAGATCGCGCCGCACTGTCTCGCGTCAGCTTACCTGCAACAGCTGACAAAAATAAACAAAGCTGTTTCGGCATTCTTTCGCTTAAGCGTTGCGCAGAAGTCAGACTGCAGACTTAACTTTGATACAGCTGTAAGGTCCTCTGATGTCAGTCAGGATGACGAGAGTTCATCTCCCCCTTTGTCGCTCCATTGAAGCGATGGGAAATGAGGGAGAGTTTCTTGTCCTTTTTTTGTGGGCCCTTGAGCCCCATGTGGCCCACACGGTTGGCCGTTATCCAGCCCAGACCCTCTCCTCGAGAGTTCCCGGCAAGAATGAGTGAAGAGAGTGAGGTGAAGTCTGGCTTCATAGCAGGCACCCTGCTGAGAGAGGCTATCTATGCATGGATGTTTCCTCAGGTTACACGTTGTTCCAAATTCAACCTGAATTATTTTGCCCATGGTCTCATGGCACAACACCGATTAATAATTTTGTTGGAAAAAGTGCAAATCAGTTCACTTTCAAAAAAGTTTTACCTTAAAACTACTGAGATATGGATAGTTGTATATATGTAAAGGCAATACTAGCAATCAATTCACTCAGTAGAAAGGACCACAAAGAAATCAGTCAGAAATAAGTCTGTAATCCTGTGTACCTACTGACAAACATAAAATATGCTCCATAAGAGCCACTTTTTCTTTAATTATTTTTTGTTTGTTTTTGTATTTTGGTTATTTCTTTTTATTTTGACATCTCCAATAACAAAGTAACTACATTAACAGTAGTTATGCAGACAATTTGAAAGAAGGATATGTTTTAAACAATAAAGAAGACCACTTTTACAGGGTAAAGAACATGGGAGGATCGCAACTGGATGTGCTTAATTCTTTACAATTCCTAGAGCAAAAGACAGTGTTGTCAGCTGGTCTGTGCCTCAGTATGCCATAAATAATACAAGAAGGCTCGCCAGTCTAATAGACAATTGCAACATACAAGCAAAAACTGCTTAATTGTTTCATTAGATGCAGAGGCTTTTGATGAAGTTAATTGAAAATCCCCATTTGTTACACTACATTAATTTGGATTTGGTGATGATTTGTTGCTCTTTCTAGAAATTGTTAACTCTACTCATACAGAGACAATAACCCTAATGAATAAGTTCAGAAAAATTTCAGTTCTGAACAAATCAAAAACCCTTCCTATCGCTTAATACATATTGGAATTATTAGGTACCTGGACATCAATATCTCTAACAGGCTGAATGAGCTGACAAAATTAAATTATATCACATTACTCACATAAATATAACCCCTCCAGGTGGCACAGAAAGTGTATAAGAGTCATATGTACAGCATGAATCTTCAGTACATTTATGTGTTCAGACCAATCCTTTCACCACCAGCGACTGTGAACCGCTCTGTCCTGCCACACAGCAACCCAACCTGTGGGGCCAGCATCAATTCTGACCACCCTGCAGTACACAACTAACCTCATGGGAGTAAGCCTCTGGACAATTAAGTCCTGTCTCTCCATGGAGTTAGGGCAGAATGACACAGCCTTGTCACCAAAATCTTGCAACACCTGTGCAGCCTGGTGTCCAGGCGAAAGGTGTTAAGTCACCTCTAAAGGGAGCACAAGGACAGCAATCCCAAAGGCACAATGTAGGTGACTGATGTCAGTTTGCATAGCAGCTGTTCCGTCGCAACAGGCACATGAAAATAGGCATTCTTCGGATATATTGACGTGAACCGAACCCCTCACCCCCCTTGCAATAGCCTGAAAAACATCTGATGTTGTCAGCATGTGAAAGGGCAGTACCTTCAGGTACTGATTGAGTCCCCTCAGATCCAAAACAATATGAAACCTGACTGTGTTCTTTGGTACGACAAAGTACATTGAATAGTAGCCCCCAGGTTGCCATGGAGGATGCACTGCCTCAATTGCACCCTTTGGCAGGAGGGTGGAAAGCTCTTGGTCAAGTGCTTGGACTTTCACCTGGTGTGAACCAAGTGCGAGAAGTGAGGGTGCTGTTTGAACTGGAGTCTGTAACCAATAGTCAAAGTCGCACCCACCAATGGGTCCACTGCATGAGCGGCCAAGTAACTGAGCTGCTGATGAGAAAATATCCGACAACTGTCCAGGCGACATCACCTTCTTTCCTGGGCAATGACCAGAGGCTGCAGAACTTGGTCTGACTAGCAGGGTGGTGGGCTGACTAACAAAAGTCCCTGCCGGCTCTCTGCTTTATATCCTGAGTATAAAAATCTATCAAAACACCAGGGTGATGACCAAACACTGGGGCCAGCAGATGGATGCCTTAAATGTTGAGAAAGGGGATGTGGTATACCTGCTGAGGCCTGAAAGCTGCTGTCTAGTCTGTTCTGCCTTAACGGCCCATTCCAGCACCACTCAGGCAGTCCCATGCAGAAAAACATGGCGGATGAGCAACAGCTCCATTTGGACGAGGTTTGTAAATATAGACATCTTTATCATTCGGCCCATAAAGATCAACAAATTGTTAACAATTCCTGGACAGAAATCGCTGTCATGCTTGGAAGAAAGTAAGAGGCTATAAAATGATGGAAACAGCTGTTTTCTACTTCTATGTGTAGTGTCGTGTAGTATGCTTGGCGTAGGATCACAACTTCCTGAACTTCCTGTTTGCGGTAAGGCATATCGTGTAACTTCCTGTTGTCACGGTGTGAATTTGTGGTGTGAATTTGCGGTCTGTTGCTCCAGACTCTCTCGCTCTTATCTTTAATCTCTTTGCTGTAACCTCTGTTTCTAACACATAAGCACTTTTAAAACATTCTCTGTTGCTGCACATTGTGCTTGGGAACTCCTCGTGTTTCACACGGTTAGCTTTGTGTCGTGGTAAAAGGGCGCTAGCCTAGCTTTAGCCTAGCCTAGCTGTAGCTCCATAATGGCTTCCTCCCTTGCTCTCTCCTCCGCTTCTCCGTCTCTGTCTACGTCTCCCCCTATCTCCTGCTCTCTGTGTCAAATGTTTAGCTATTCCTCTGCCTCCTCCTGATAATGGTACTTGTAATAAATGTAGTATTTTTGTAGCTTTGGAGGCGAGGGTGTCAGAATTGGAGACCCGGCTCCATGCTGTTGAAAAACCAGCTGATAGCCGCCCCTTTGCTGGCACGGAGCCACATAGACCTAGCGTTACTTCACTTAGTGGTCTTCCAGAAGCAGCACCCGTGCAGGCATAAAGCAACGGTAACCAGGCTGGCTGGGTGACGGTTCGTAGGAAGCATAGCTCTAGATTCCAGCCCCCAGGCCATCACCAGCCCGTCTATGTTTCTAACAAATTTTCCCCACTCAGCGACACACCCGCTGAGAAGTCGACCCTTGTGATTGGGAGCTCAATAGTCAGAAACGTGGCACTAGAGACACCAGGGACCATAGTTAAATGCCTGCCAGGGGCCAGAACGGGCGAAATAGAATCTTACTTGAAACTGCTGGCTAAGGATAAGCGTAAATACAGTAAGATTGTTGTTCACGCTGGCGGTAATGTCACCCGGTTTCGCCGATCGGAGATCACTAAAGTTGGTGTTGCTTCGGTGTGTGAGATGGCTAAAACAATATCGGACTCTGTAATTTTCTCTGGTCCCCTGCCTGATCTGACCAGTGATGACATGTTTAGCCGCATGTCATCATTCAACCGCTGGTTGTCTAGGTGGTGTCCTGAAAACGACGTGGGCTACATTGATAACTGGCAAACTTTCTGTGGGAAAACCTGGTCTGATCCGGAGAGACGGCATCCATCCCACTTTGAATGGTGCAGCTCTTCTTTCTAGGAATCTTGCTGGATTTATTAGTTCTCCTAAATGCTGACAACCCAGGGTCCAGACCAGGAAGCAGAGTCGTAGTTTAACACACCTCCGTGCAACTGGATTGTATTGTTTTGTGTATATAAAACCCATTCTTTTTGTAATAAATCACAATTTTTATTACACTCATGTCTCTGGACACATTTTTATGTTGCCGCCTCCGAACCCCTAGACCTTGGGGGCGTAACATTTAATAGGGGGCTCGTCCGGGAGCAATGAAAATTGTCAGGGAGGCGATGAAAATCGTCCGGGAGCGAAGAAAATCGTCCGGGAGCTCTATTAAGAGGATCCCTGTGTCCAGAGTCAGGAGAGAAAGTTTTGGTTTGCTCACATAGGTAAACCATGTCAGTTTCCTTTGGTCTGGAGTGCTTTTTGGCCGCCCCCTCTCTTGAGTTTATTGATAGGTGCTGCAAGTGTCAATTGCTGCAAAATGTGGAGCACTTTAAGCTGCAGGTCCCAAAACAGGTCGGTGACCTGAAGGCTCTGATAACGGATGGGTTGGTGGAAAGTGGTGTGATTAAAGAGCTTGATCTGCCTGGGGCAGCAGCAGCTTCAGTAGCTCCGTTTCTATGAGGCAAGTCTGCATGAATTTATCCATCCCTTTTTCTTTAAGGGGAATAAATGAGGGTAAACTTGCAGTTTCTCGCATCGCCACCTGTGCAATGCATCCTGCAGGTTTATCTCCAATGTTCACTCTTGTAACTGCATAATCTCAAACTCTCTCATCCTCAGAATCACGCCAATTTTTTTTTCCCCTCATTTGACTTCACACCCCCCACTCGATCTTTCCATGAAACACTGGGAAGATCGCAGTTCCGGTGCCTTTGGGTACATCTGGAGTCTTATTCCTCTGTGGTTTGACTTTCTGTTTGTTCCTCCACATGTATTAAGACGATGAGCCTCCTAACATCCCTGTGAAGAATGGTGGTGTTAATTTTATCCTTCTTTGGTGGATGCACTGATCTTTGCTTGACATGTTTTGTTATAGGAGTGCAACAACTTGGGACAACCTGGACATTTACGTCCCTCACAACACCCTTCTTGTCGGGATTAGCACTTAGAACTTTGCCCAGCATAAACTGTCCTCTAAGTGCATTTTGATCACACAACTAGACAATGTCCCCAACAGCAACATTCCTGTGGGAAGTGTGCCATTTACTCCTCACAAAAAGGTTGGGACCAGCCAGCTGCCTCCAACTCTTCCAGAACTTAGTAACCTCATTTTGCATAGCTCCAAGTCGTTTGAATGAATAGCTGGAAAAATCAAACATTTTCACATCACTACTCTGAGATGCCCGTCCGAGCAAAAGACTGTTAGGTGTGATGTACTGAATACAATCCTCTCGACTCTGTATTCTGGCATCGATTGGGCGCTCATTTGCAAGATTGGCAGCGTTATATAGAGTTGTGTGAAATTCACTGAACGTTAGTGCAAATTCTTGACCAAGACTCTGGAAAGCTCTTTTCACAATTCCAACAGCAGCTTCAGCAGCTCCGTTTCTATGAGGCGAGTCTGCGGGAAGGGTCTTCCACACCCACTCAGTCCCGTTCTTTGCAGCAGTTTCTTCCAAACTTGATATATTTTGGGTACCCAGATACCTATACATCTCGTCCAAAACTGGTTTTGCTCCAATAAAATTGGTGCCTGCATCAGACCAGATTTTCTGTGGATGACCTCGGATTGCAGTAAATCTCTGATAAGCCATCAGGAAGCTTTCGGTGGAAAGCGAGCTTGCCAATTCGGTGTGAATTGCTCTACTGGCCATACAACAAAAGACGACTCCCCAGACCTTAATTGTCACCCTTTTTTTTCATGTCATCTCTGACATGATAAGGCCCGAAGAGATCGACTGAGGTGAACTTAAAAGGAGGAGCAGGCTCAGCCCTCTCAGGTGGCAAATCGCCCATCACCTGCTGACATTTCAGAGCCCGAGCTCTCCTGCAGACCATACAGCTGTCAACAATCTTTTGGGCTATCCTCCTTCCTTTTACAACCCAGGCTTTTTTCCTCATCCTTAGTAGGGTTCCAGCAACTCCATCATGTGCAGCATTATGAGCTTCTCGGCCCAACAGTGTTGACACCCAGGCATCATGGGGTATGATGGGAACTGCAGCTCTGTCCTCTCTAAAGATCTGTACTCTGCCGCCACAGACTAATAATCCAGACTTTTCCTCTTGATAAACCACCAACCTATCTATGGTTGTTCTGGGAAAGTTGGCACTCATCTGAGCAGCAAGAAAAATGTCCCTGAGAGCATCTTCTCGTTCTCTCACAGAAATTACCCCTGTTGAGCAGACTGCCTCCCACTTTGGTTTAACTGCAGCTTGATTTTTTCTAATGAATCTCTTTGCCGCTCTCCAAACCCAGGCAACTGTCTTGACCAGTCGTGTTAAACTACTAAAGCGACAAACATCCACCAGGTTCTGTATGGACACAGATGGCCGCTGCTTCTTTGCCAAGGCCTCCGTTTGATTTTGAGGTAATTCTTGTTTGAGCTCTGATTCCTTTATCCCAGTCCTTGTGGTTACAGCAATGAATGCCTTCTTTTGCAACTTGGTGATGCTTCCTTTTGCATCGATAGCAAGTTGTTTAGATGATTTAATTGGCCACTTTTCAACTGGAGATTTTAGAAATGCTGGGCCTTGTTGCCACTTAGAGTCAATACCAAGATCTTGAGGGCTGGCTCCTCGGGTAATGATGTCAGCAATGTTTTGATTCCCAGGAATCCACCACCAATCTTGGATTCTTGTGTTGCTCTGGATCTATCCAATCCTATTTGCAAAGAATGATTGAAAACCATAGCTTTCTCTTTGAACTGCTCCAAGAACTGTTTGGCTATCAATGAGGTGATACCACTTCTCAACTTTGATTTGGCTGTGCATTTCAAAGTACTTTTTTAAACGTGATGCAAACACAGCTCCACACATCTCTGCTTTAACAGCCTCACCTTTTTGTTCCAATGGAGTAAGCTTAGCTTTGGATTCCACCAGTCTAATGATTGGATCTTGAGCTGAACCCCACCTCAGATACAACACGGCTCCATAAGAATATTCACTTCCATCTGAAAACGTAATTGCTAAAGGGTCACTGCTGTTATGCAAGGGAGTTAATGCTCTGCTAAACTGGATCTTACTAAGCTGAGCGTACTCTTCAAAGAGCTTGATTGCATCTTCTCTAAGGTCACTGGAGAGTGCTAAATCCCAAGTGTCTTTGACCTGGTTACTCACATTCTTTGCTTCTTGGAAAGCTTTCCGCACTAGGATTGCCCCTTTCTGTTTTGCAGGAGTTACCAAGCCAACTGGATCGTATAGACCAGACACCTGACTGAGAAGCTCTCGCCTTGTCAAAGGGTTTGGTGTTTGACTTCTGATTTGGTCCAACTGAAGGTCTTGCCCAAGTCGCATCTTCTTTTTCCTCTTTGAAAAATTCATGCTGACCATGACATGAAGTTTGTCCTCCTCCACAATGTACCCCAGGCCGAGTGCTTTATTGTCCTCATCCTGCATTTGGTTTGGTAGAACCATGGTCTTTACCTTCACTTCATCCTGCTTGTTGTTCCTCCCACTTTGCCCAGAAAACACCCATGGTTTGAGTTTGAAACCTCCAGCTTTGAGAATGCGCTCCACATTTTCTGTGATTTCCTTTAACCTGACTGGGTCATTGTGGGACGTTAGAATGTCATCAACGTAGCTGTTATTCTGAAGGACTTCCCCCTCTTCTTTAAGGTGAATAAATGAAGGTAAACTTGCAGTTTCTCGCATCGCCACCTGTGCAATGCATCCTGCAGGTTTATCTCCAATGTTCACTCTTGTAACTGCACAATCTCAAACTCTCTCATCCTCAGAATCACGCCAAATAAATCTGTGCAGGTGAACTTCTCTTTCTTCCAGCCAAACAGAGTTATACATTTTCTTTATATCTCCTAATGCAGCCTTCAGCAGCTCCGTTTCTATGAGGCGAGTCTGCATGAATTTATCCATCCCTTTTTCAAGTGGGGAAGCTGCACAGATTAAAAAAGAACTTGACAATGGGATTTAAGTGACATGTCTTGGTCCAAAATAACACCAAGATTTTTTACTTTATTACCAGAGGCTAAGTTAATGCCATCCAGATTAAGTGATTGATTAAAAAGTTTATTTTTTGAGGACTCTGGTCCAAAGATTACAAGTTCTGTCTTGTCAGAATTTAAATGCAGGAAATTTAAAGTTATCCAAGATTTGATGTCATCAAGACATGACTGTAGTCGAAGTAATTGGATTCACCCTTTTAACAGCGTCCGAAAAGTTGCTGATTGTATATCGACTCTGAGTATTTTTACTTCCTTCAAGTATGGGTGAGTGCATTGGCAATCAAAAAAATATATGTTTTTGTATTTATTTACAAAGCCTATATATATATTAAATGACAAATCGGCTTCTTGTTCGGTGAAAAACCAGTAGCATCCAATATTTAAATAAAACAGTCAAATTTATTGGGAATATTTTAAAAAGATTTTTTACTTTGTAGTCACCGATCTCTCGTTACCTATTTTACTTTGACAAATCGCATTTTGTTAGCGTTCTTTTTCCTGTTTTATACGATTGCAATTGTGGAGCTTGACCTCGCTGGAGTCCAAAAGATCGGAACATAGCGGAAAATTGGACCTGTTCCGTATTTTGACAGTGAACAACGGAGAGCGTGTGTCTGCTGACGTTCGGAGAAGTCATGGAGAATGTGGAACCATTCTCAATAAATAAAATAACAACGTGGTTTCTCTGACGGATGGACGTGCACGTTGGATGGAGCAGTCACAGAAGATTTGGAATTTGGGGGTTACTTTGAAGATGTATTATGAAACCTAAAGCCTCAAAAGCCCTCTCAGTAATTTCCATGGCAGACAATGTACAGCAGTTTGTGCAGACATTATACAAAGTAAACATATAAGTCTGGAGCCTTTATCAGTTCACAAAATTCCACATTCTGTGAAATATAGGACTGTCTTTGAACTAGTGCAGGAACATGGGAGATTAGCGAGGAAAAGTGCATTAATACACCATGGTTGTAAATATATACATGGAGAGAAAGAGGCAGAGGGAGAGGAAGTGCAGGTTTTTAAGTTGCTGTCACCCAGCTGTCACTGTGTCTGTCAGAACAAATCCATCAAGCCTGAGACATGTCAGGCTTCCCATTTGCATGAAGTACAGCAGGGGCCGTCTTATTATGCATTCTGTCTCAGACTAACTTACCTCTCCCTTGCAAACTAGCTAACTAGAATATTTTAAAGAACGGAATAAGCTGGAGATGATGGAGAGCTGTTTCCAGGTCTGTCAGTGTGTGTGCCTGTGCGTGGGGGTTGTGTGTGTTTGTGTGTGTGTGTGTGTGTGTGTGTGTGTGTTTGCTGCCAGGTGCTGACATCTTCTAGCTAGGTAACTATGGAGGATTCTTTTGCTGTCTCTGCTGGCTCACACTCCAAACAGGAACAGAGGCAGGGAGCAAAAAGACACAAGGCACAATCACGTGTGTGTGTGTGTGTGTGTGTGTGTGTGTGTGTGTGTGTGTGTGTGTGTGTGTGTGTGTGTGTGTGTGTGTGTGTGTGTGTGTTCTTGCAGCTGAGTGAGAGCCTTTTTGTGCATTTTACAAGCAAAGCGAGAACTTTGATTTAAAGCGATAACTTTTTTTTCTTTGTTGGTCATAGAAAGGGTTGAAGATGGTTGGTAGTCAATGGAGGTCAAGACATGGTCCACCGTAACTATTTGAAACAAGGATTTGTGTGTGTGTCCCTGTGTGCGTGTGTGTTCACACGCGTACTGCACAGTATGGTGGTGCAGATGCAGATGCATATGCCTTCATTCCCCCAGTGAGGAGGCCTCCACTGGGACAGGCACAGCTGTGGCACGGTATCTGGTTGCTAACGAGCCTTGTAACACAAGCGATAGACTGGAAACACACACAAAAAATAGGAGCACTCACACAAACGTGCTTACACAAATAAAAACACCTAATGAAATATGTTGATATAAATCCCTATAAGTTAACTAAATAGTGTTATCTGTTAGTGTTAAAGTATTTCTAATGGTCATTTTGATATGCATGAAGTCTTTTCAAAGCAACCAAAAGTTCACTTTCCTTCCCATACTTTTAAAATGTCTTTATTTATATTATTATTATTATTATTTCGTTTATACTTTACATTTTACAAATTACACATTACCATTATGTTAGGAAGAATGATGAAATGTCTAAAATGTGGAAATAAAGCTTATTTGCTGTTTCTGACAAATCAGAGGAATCAGAAGAAACCCACTCAGGTTTTTTAAGTGATTAGTTTAATATAAACAAGGTGGTCACAACAACAGGATTTCAAGCATGTCCACTCTTGGTCCAGCTGGTAGGTTAAGTCTAAATAACTGTCCATCAGCAATCAAGGGAACCAGGTGTTGCTCACTTTCCTGAGTGGACGGCAGAGTTCACTTTGGTGAGAGAGCTCCTGGGAATGGTCAGACTGAATGCTTAAGGTTTTGTTTGAAAGTTCCATTCACTTTTCTGTATATAGCTAGCTTTCTGGTAGGACAAAGGAGAGCCTGCACGGACTGTGGACGTGCAGACACAAATTACTACCACATATGGAAGTGGCACAAATCAGATTTTGGGGGGGAGGGTGAAAAGATCGGAATTGGGCCGTTCACACTGACATGAAAAAAATGTATATGGGTTGTATTTGTGCAAAAAGATCAGATTTGGGCCGCATTTCCCTCATTGTGAACATAGCTTATGTCGCTCCGGAATATAAATCGCATCTAGGGTCGTGCAGAGACCACTAGGTGCTCAAAGCAAAAAAGGGTACATTTGACTGGATTTTTGTGCTGACTATTAGTACAAAATTCGCATAACTTTTACAGTTTAATGTACCATGATGTATTACAAAATAGTTAACAGAGTTATACAATAGATTCAAATCTAAGAAAAAAATGATAGAACACAACACCATGCATATGTTTATTCAATATTTTATTAAAATCAAATGCTTGGATTTAGGTACTTACAGTTTCAATTCTATACAGAAAACCCCTATTATTATCTTTAGCTGTCACCTTATCCATTTCGTATTAAATATTACTGTATATTCTTTTGATGGTAGCAAGGAGTTGGATGTTTGTACCTGTAATACCTTATTGGTTGGTTTTGCTGTTCTTTGTGGTATAGAAGCAGACTCAGAGGATGTTGTATTGCTCTCCCCCTTTCCTCTCCATTTTTATCTTTTCTCCCTTTTAGCATTTTGTCTCATCTGTTTCTCTCATTTTTTCCTCTTCCCATTTCTGTGTCCATTGAACATGAAATAGTCCCAGCATTAAATAAAGAAGGCCGGTTCAGAAAAGCACAGTTGGATCAACTTCAACATGAAACTGCAAACAAAACAAAAAGCGACACGTTACCCTTGTGTTACCTGTCAACACGACAAAACATGAAACCAAACGGACCCCGGAACTTTGGGTTAAACCTCTTCTATCTGTGTGTGTGTGTGTTCATGTGTTTTTAGTAGATATATACATTTGTTCTTTCCCTCTTCTTTTCTTCCCAGTATAGTGTCTTCTTTCCTGTCTCATCCTCCCTGTCAACTGCAGCTCTGTGTTTTTCCTTAATTCTAACTCTTGTCTCTCTGTGCTCCCTGTGTTGTCAACTGTATCTTGTCTTTTCCAATATCAACTTCTAAGCTAACATTACGACATTGAGAGCAACATAAAGCTCTCATGCATCAGCAAAGTTGTAAACCGCTCGGACAGCATACATGTAAGCTAGCACTAGCTGTTATTAGCTTCACAGACAGCCCAAGGGCCCAGACCGCGTCGCAGTCTGGGCCCTTCGAGTCTATAAGGGAATTTTTTAAATTAATTAGTGGTACAAGAGCATATAGTTTTCATAAGCCTAGATAGCCCTTGTGTGGCTATAAATGGTTATGTTTATTCCTTGGTTCATGTTGGTCAAAATTAATTACCATTTAAAATTTATATATAAGTCACAGGATTGGCCAAACTATAAAATAATTTGCAATTTATAATCCAGAAAATACACTAATATAGAAATATTGCATCAATACATAAATCTGTTTTCTTATAAGAGTGGGACATTGTTTAAAAGGGGGCAAATCTTTTCAGCATTCAGTGCAATCAAAAATATTTCTGCAAACAGGTTTGGTTTTAGAATAGCATGAAAACTGCTTTGGAAAATCTCTCTTGAAATCCTGTTCACATGAACAAAAGTTTACCTTTTTCATTTTTACTTCTGGAGGGACATTAACTCCTACTTTTATGTTTCAATGTATTTTAAAATAATTGTGTTGTTTAACCACAAGTGTACAGAAACACACACCTGATACAGTCATCATTTACTTAAAACCAGTCTGGGGAAACTCTGTGAAAAACTAAGTCAACCATGTGTCATGGTTGAGTTTTGGGTTGGCTTTGTTTTTCTGTTATTTTCATTTTTTCATCTCTTTTGGGTTAGGTTTGACTCTATTTATTGTTAGTTTTCAGTCATCAGTTATTTTCTGTCTATTTTCACTTCACCTCCTCAGCAGTCAGTCACACCTGATAATCATTTACTTGTTAATTAGCCAGACCCTTGTTTCACCTGTTAGTGCTCTATTTAAACCTCCCTCTGTCTTCAGTTCAGCACTGGGCCGTCTTCTGTGATCCACCTCTTCATGCCAGTCCATGGTTTGCCTTGGAAGATTTGTTTTGCTCTCTTGTTTAAGGTTAGTCCTGCCAGTCTCTCTAAAAACTCTGTACTCTGCTGTTTGTTCCTGGAGAAGCTCTGCTCTGTGTCTTGGTGTTTCCAGAGAACTGCTAACCTGAGTAGCCGCCCTGGAGATACTCTGATCTGTGCCTGGTGTTGCTACAGGGTCTGCTAGACGAGCAGCAGTGAGCTTTCCTGGCCACCCGGTTATTATGGACTCTCGCTCCGGGCCGTCAGCCCCTGCCATCACCTACACCTCCGATCCGCTGTAACCCTGATCCTCCAGACTTCATCACCCACCATCCAGCAACCTTTCATAATAAAATTCATAAAACTTTTAGTCCCGTGTGGTCGTCCTGAGTACATCGGTAAACAAACATGACACCCTGTGATTTAATAGGTTGCAAAACCACCTTTAGCAGCAATAAGTCTCAGTCAACATTTTCTGGTTTCTTTATCAATGACTCCATTGTTTGAGGAGGACTTTTGGTCAGCTCTTCTTTCTTGCGTAGTGTCAGTTTATCAAGAGTTCAGATAATTTGTGTTTATTTGATTAAACTATATATTCTGCACAGCGCACTTGTGGTCCCACTGCAGCTTTTCAATCAATCTGTGCTCAGAGTGAGGCATTCCAACACCCTGATTATTTTTATCTTATAAAACTGTCAGTTTTAGAATTGTTGCTGTGTTTGGGATCATTGAGCTGTTTTCAGATGGCCTCACATTTGTCTCCACTTTATACTTTTGTATAAAGACGTAGCATGATAAACTAAGTGACTGTGAGGTCCCCAGATGCTCTGGCTGCAAAACAATCCCAAAGGATCAGCCTTTCACAACAGTGCTTGACTGTTGACATTGTTTTAGGTGGTTCAGACATAACTCTGCAAGACTATGTTGTACTGTAGTATTTTTTTTTTCTTTTTTTTGTACAGAGTAAAAAGTGTTTGTTCTTTCATCCTTGCAAAGAAATAATTTTATTTGTGTTGTCTGAAATTTGTACACTCAGTTCTGATATGCAGATATTTTGTTATGTTGTCTTTGTTTGCATTTATATAGTTTCACTGTTTGACCTCAGAGTCAATCTCGCTGGGACATCCACTCCTGAGAAGATTCTGTTTGTGAACAGTCTTTCTCACTGTAGAATTATGAATCATTTTAGTGGCTTATGATACTTCCCAGGTTAATGGACAGTGCCCAAATTCCTGCCTCATAGATGTGGACAGGCTTGAGGAGCATCAGTTAATGATTTACACAAAGGTGACAATGAGAGCTAATGAAGAAAAAACTAACTGAAAGCTTTATTACTGTGGATGCAAATAAGTAATAACAGGTGTGTAAAGGCATTTAAGTGTTCCCATGATTACCAAAGGACTTATTTGTTTTAAAGAAGATGGCTAGGTTTATTCATGATGAACCAAAGATCTACTATCTGCACTATAAGCAGTTAGTCACAATAGCAAATGTCAACTCTATTTAAATCGGCATTTTATGTTGATATGTAAGGCAACAAGCTACCAGAGATTCCCTCTCTTTATTAAAGTTTGGTGGGTTTAATACAAATTTTTGGATTCATTGTAACACTCCAAAAACCATTATAGTAAAAAGAAAATTACGGATCTAAAGGTTTTTTTTTTATAGATCAAAGAGTTTAATAAATCAAATCTGATCTTTGCCAAGTTTTGAAATTATTTATATCTAACTCTGAGTGTACAAAAAACACTTTTCTGAAACATTTTACCTAAAAAAGGGAAGCCCAAATGGAAAAGAAGAGTATAAAATCTTATGTACAGCTCTGTTGGCTATGAAAATATTTAAAAGGAAAAGAAGCAGCCAGATGATGCTTTTTAAATCCTATGTTATACAGCATACAAAGAGAGGAGCTGTGATGAGCTTACTGAAGTGGTTCACTGGTGATTCACCTAGCAGGGTCTTTTATTTAGTACAACTCAGTCCACTTTGATGGCATGTTTACTGCTAAAGTGATACCAAGATACTAAGTCAAAGTTCAGTTTAAGTTTGATTTGCATACACTTTTTTTACAATCCTGTTCTAAAAAAAGATTTCTATCCAAATTAACATTCACTATCCAATATATGGACATTTTAAACTTGGCTTTTATTTGTTAAACAGGGAGTCCATTTAACTACCTTAGCTTTTCTCTGCACTGAAGATTTCTTCACTTTTTTACAATCCTACTGAGACATGACAACTCTTTTCTACAGCTTAGAGGTTTATTACTGATAATAATGCCCCAGAACTTCTCTTCAGGAAATTCAGACTTACCCTTGAATGATGTCTGTGTAAATAACTGAGACACAAAAGAAATTTGTTTTCTTTTTTTGTTTGTTTTATTTGACGGTCACCAGATGAGCAGATACACCATTTTAGAAAAAAAAAATTGGAATTGCAAAAAAACAAAACAAAAAAATTAGAATACAGTTCTGTAAATATAGATTATGTACAGGATGAAATGCATTTTTGTCAACAAGAAGACAAAGCAGGGAGGGGCCTTGTTTAGACCCAGCTCTTCAACCAATAAATATAAACTGTATTTATAATATATGCTGCACTCAGCCAAGCATCGTCAATACCAGGGCAGTGAACTTCTCAACAATTTTTCCTTAATCAGTTCTTGTACATCACTTCTACACACACACACACACACACACACACACACACACACACACACGTGCGCGCAGACACACACACACACACACACACACACACACACACACACACACACACACACACACACACACAAGAAACTTGACACACTAGTGCACACAGGCCAGAGAACAAATTACAGCAGGGGTACAACAATAGGCCATTTTAACACAAAAAAAGAAGCAGAAGTAAAGAAAAGTGTATGGAAATACTGGTCATTGTCCTTGATCAGGAGGGAGAAGTGAATGAGTGGTCAAAGCTCATTGGAGCTGGCTGAGTAGCACTTGACATTTGGCCTGATTGAAACAACCAATTTTACAGAAAGCTGCCGAGCTAGAAAACCTCTTAAAGTCAAACAGATCCGGTCTAATCTGTTCACTCTTTCCCTCCTGTTTTGTGTCTCTCTGTCTATGTACTTTTCCTCTCTCCCATGGTGTTTTTCTCTCTGCCCTCAGAAGGTCAGAAGCAAAAGGCTCCCACTGGCCCTCTTTCAAACTGCAAACAAAGTAAATTAAATGCACAAGAACGCTCCAATCCACGCCATCAGACAGACAACTGCACAATCACAGAACGAACACAGGAAAAGACAACAGCAACATAAAGCTTTTGCCAGGATAGGGCGGGAAAGACTGTAAGGAAGATGGTTGAAAGACTTGAAGGACGCTGTCAGCACACCACTTTCCAGACACTTTACCTTGCAGTGTGGCACTACTTCTTTAAAATCACCTTCCTTTTGCTAGGCAGGGGGAAGAATTATGACTTTGTACCAATGAGCGAATACATGCACTTGCATAAATCATCCATCTTGTTTGGCGGTTAATTACTCTTGCTTACCCTCTGAGTAACCTCGGGATGGGGTAGTGCGATAGGAGGAAGCCTGGGTACAGGAGATAGCACAAAATAGTAATCTGCAAATGCTGTTCATCAGCAAGGAATTCCCTGGACTAAAAATGGGCTTAAATCCGGGTGTCGATAAATTAGACAAGGTTGTAAGGTTCTGAGAACGAGCAGCTTCACCATCTTCCAGGCTTGGCTGGACATGCTTGCGAGGCTGTTCTAGGGTCAGTCAGTAAAGGTGCCAAGCTGAGAAGATCTGACTTTGACCAATCACATAGCTCCTCAGGATGTACAGCCAGCTCCGATCGTTTCTTATTTCATTATGGGAAGGCTACATAAATCTCTTTGCATTTCTCTTCCCCTATCATCTCCTCTCCATACACTCCCCACCTCCTCTAACATTACCCCATTCCAATTCCTCCCCCCATTTAGTGTCAAGTGACTTTTATCATCACTTTCACCAAAACACATCAAGCCCTTGTGTCCGGAGCTGAAGAGGGATGTGAGGATGTTGAAAAAACAGAAGAGCACATTACATTAGCAATCATGATGCATCAATTTGGCATTGCTTTGGAGATTAAAGAAATGACGTTGCATTTCAATTGAAAGATGCTGATGGTTGTCTGATGGATGACTGTCCTTCACTCCTGGGTGGAGTATGAGCCACTACTGTTCACCAGGGAGAGGACAAATCCATCTATTTTCACTCCCACCCACTAATGTCTTAGTCTTTAAAAAAATATATTAGTCTTATTCTTAAACCTCAAAGCCCTAACCCTCCACCCCTGCCCTTTACATTCCAATCGGTAAGGAAATCTATGTAGCTGTTGTTTGATCAGGTTCTTATGTCAGGAAAAACATATTTTTTGTGGGAGGATAAAACAGTTTAAGTGGATTGCATACATTAAAAATGAATATACAACATGACTTTATGGTATTTGAGTTAATGTGTCTGTTTGAAAAGATGGCTGTAAAGTGCTTGAGAGCCAAGGACAAACAGAATGATCAGAAGGAGAGAGAAAATAGAACTCAAGGGCATAAATGGGAGAGGGGCAGATTTTACCACTGGGCTCATTGGGGGCAAGTACAACATGAACAAGGAAAGCTTCATAAACGTAGTGAAAGAGGGAGAAAAAGTATACTGTGTAAGTTCAGAGAGTCCCCGGGAAATAGAATGACAATATGCCTAAAAAAAAAACAGAATCACAGCTAATCAGTACAAGGGTACAGCTGACCCAGAGCCCTGCCCGGTGGGTGACATTTGTGGTCTATTCAAACCCTCAGGTTTGAGTTCACCCAGGCACCCAGCCCTGGTGGCTATGTGCTGGTGGAGGACAAGGAAAAGCCCCTAAAGTCATGCCCATCCCCAGGCCCACCCCTTGCGAAAGAGAGCCATCAAAGTTGAAGTCAACATTATCTGTGTCCATAAAATCACTAAGCAGAATTGGGTCCACATCACAATCTAGAGTATTGGGGCCATTCTCCATTGCCAATTGGGCAGCCATTCTGTTGTGTGAGCTGTGCTGTTGTCCCTGATATCCAGCATTCCCTGCTTGATGACTGTGGTTGTTGTGGTAATAGGCTTGCCAGGATTCAGCCATGGCCTCATGGTGACTTCGGGGATAGGACTGGTGTCGGGGGTGAGGTGCAGATGCAAGGAGACAAGGGTCCTGAGGAACATCCATGATACCTGCAGGGTTTGGGGGAAGAGAAGGAGATGTCGGGAGGTGGGGGCCTTGCCCATAGTGGCTAGAGTTCTTGAGACTGTAGGGCTGAAGGATGTCAGTGCTCACACGAGGAGACAGAGCCTGATGGTGAGATCCACTATGCATAGGGTTATGGGGATTTTGGGGTGTCTGGTTTTGCAGGTGACTTTGACCAGAGTGAGGGTTGTGATCATGGCTGGAATTTACTTTGCTTCTGTGACCATGCTCGTGATTCTGACCATAGTCGTGGGCAGTGTGGGGCTTGTGACTGTGGCTGTAGTCAAGGCTGGTGTGGTTTTTATGACCCTGATTGTGGTTTTGATGGTGGGCTGTATTCTGGTCATGGACTGAGCCGTGGCCATTATGTAGACTGGGATTGTGCTCTTGGCTGTTATTATGGTTTTGATTGTGGCTGGGATTCTGATTGTGGTTGTGTGTGCTGTGAACACCATTCCCCTGTGTCAACAGTGTATGTGTTTCTCGTCCCTGACCCAGCACATTGTCTTTGTTGCAGTAAGGACCTCCTGTAAGCAGACTCTGCAGAGCTTTGTTCTCCGAATAACCCCTCATTGGGTTCTGAAAGCTAACTGGCTTGTTCTCCTGAATGGTCTCCATGGGAGTGCGGTGTTGCAACATGCATATGGAAGACTGTCCATATATTGGCCCACAGTAGGATCCCTCTGGTTTTGGTCCAGGCACAAAGGGATAACCATTGCATTTCATTTGCTGTTGCTGGGAGTAACCACTATCATCTAGGCTAATAGCTCCAGTCAGGTCAGTCAACTGAGGCAATTCCACATTGGGGCAGTGGCCCCCAGTACCCAAGGCTGGTGAGCGGGTGCTGGTAGGACTTGGGTATATTCGAGGGGAAGCTGAACAAGACAGTCCACCCTCTTCAGGTTCATCAGCTTCTGTTTCTGCAAGGATTGGCGAGAGGCAGCCACTAAGAGTGGAAGCAGAGGATGAAGTGCGTGAGTGCAGGTCCGTCCAAGTGTCATACTCTTCACCACTGATGCCGACACTTCCTTTCCCTGCTGGACTGCCATGCTCTGGGGAGGTCTGCAATGTTGGACCAGCTCCCTGAACTTGACCCCTTCCAAGTCCTACAGCTCCTGCTCTTTTTCGACTCATGCGACCTTTAGCCTTCAAGTAGCGTGTCCCGTTCTCTATAGATGATGCACGTCGTCTGGGTCCCTTACCCATCTTCCCCCCTTCCGGGTTCAGCATCCACCATGAACTCTTTCCCGTCCCTTCATTTTGCACTCGAATGAAGCGACTGTGCAATGACAGGTTGTGTCTGATAGAATTCTGCAACGAGAGAAAAAATGGAAAGATTGTGATACAGAGGAAAGGGGACAGAAGGAGTCACATAGAATTACCTTAAGTAATTTACAGATAAATAATATTTTTTTTTCAGAACACAAAGTCATTTAGATTATAGCTAAACTATCAATCCTTCATGACAAGTGAGACAAAAGATGGATAAAGAAAAACTAGGAGATCGTGGGGAGAGAAGAGAGGGCAGCAAGTGTGAAGGGCCAATCAATACCTCCCTTGACCAACCTCTCCTCTCTACACACGCTCACTGAGTCATAATATGGACATGGGTGCAGCGTCCACATCAAACTATCACCAAGGTTACAGAAATGAATCACATAAGGCAACCCAATCACAGACAGCCCATATCGATTGTGAGGCTTCCAAATATGAAAGCCCCAGATCCCTCCAGAGCTGAGGAGAGAGGGAGAAAAAGAGGGAGTTGAGATCTGGCAGGAGAGGTTGTGGACGAACAACAAAATTAAAAAAAGAAACTGTAACACAGAGGGTTGGAAGAAGAAGAAACATGGAAAGAAAATAGGGCGAGTGAAGGGCTCATTTAACCTCCTTTAAAATCATGGCACAATTAACATGATGCCATCCGCTGTAGTCAACTACAGCGGATGGCATTTTGATGAAGAAATCTTTCTGTGAGACCGGATGGAGGGGGTGGCTGTGGAGGAGCGTGTTGGGGGGAATAAAGAATAGGCATCTTCAAAATCATGTTTAAGAGACTGAATGATGGCTGCTATCCCAGGGTCTGCAGCGGTATTTCAAGGCAATGCCAGCCTGGAGCAAATTGATGAGATCTAAGCCTGCCTAAAGCAGAGCTTACTAGGCATACACATTATCTATGTTGGTCGAGCTAGTTTGAATGTTGCTTGTTCATCCAAATTTTTCCCACTTGTCATTATTCACATTGTCTTTGACTTTTTCCCATTGCCTCTCCTCCCTCCTGCTTTCCCAACTCATTTGCTTTTCCTTTCTCCTTTGGGTTGTTTTATCAACAGAAAACTTTTCAAACCCTCTCAACCGAGTGTGCAATCACACTTTTTCTTTTTCTTCTCTAGAGATATCTATCTATTCTGCCTTGTTTATTACCTGCACATAGCTCACAATCTCTGTCTGTTGATATCTTGAGCTATTCTCTATCTTCATTCACTCTCCGCCTCCTGTCCAATTTTCCTGCTCTCAGCCCCATTCATCTCCCTCTCGGTGTCCCAGCCTCTCTTGATCACAACATTGCTCATTCTCTCCCTCTCTCACCAGATCCATGCTGTCGTAAACCTCCATGCAGCTTCTACCTTCTTCTATCCTTTCACTCATTCATCCTTTCACTCTACAACAGAGCAAATATGGTAAAGAAACAGTAGGAGATGCAAATCTGTGATCAACCGGAGGAAGAAGGAAGGGGTTGGTGCAGGTTACACTGTACCAGTCAAATTTATTGACACCCTTGGTAAAAATGTTTCATTTTGTATTGCAGTATGATCTCAGAATGAAAATTTAGAAAAGTAAAACAGCTAATTTGAGTGCATTAATTCAGTGGAGGAAAAAGAAGCTATGTTACCATTTGTTTTATAAACAATATCACCAGGGGCCTATTTATTAGTATTGTTAATCCATTTAACATAAACGTGTGAAGTGTAGCATTTTAAATTTACAATTTACTTTTTTAAGTTAGTCAGAGTCCTTAGGAAATTGTAATTACCAACTTACTATTTTTCTCAGGAATAAATATGATGTGACACACTTTAACCCTTTAACCGGTGGCTACTAGACGCTTGTGCAGCGAGCAGCGCAGTAAGGGAGGTCATTTAAAGGAGCAATAAGCACAATTTAATTATCTTAGATAGCACTAAAAAATTGTGATGTGAAGAACTAAAGTATCTTTTACAGACATCTCTTACAGAACACTGAATTCAAACTCAACCCTTTCTTCAACCAACTTTTTACCAAAACTGCAAGTTTTTAAAAAAGAAAAAAAGAACGTGTGCTCTCTGAACTCTTTGGCGGGGGCGGGGCTTGGTTCCTGGGTCTGCATTGTGATTGGTTGGGAGGATGTAACGACTGTAATATTAACCTACATGGCTAGAATGCAAAAGGAAGGAAAACTGTTATTCTATTGAACTATTTGACCCTTTTTTTCTGTCATCGATATACGTCTATCAATCGATATATGTTTATACTGGAATTGTCATCCAGGCATATCACCTAGTGGTGAAATTTCACTTATTGCTCCTTTAAAGTCTAAGCCTCAGTGTTAGAGAACCATTGCTAAAAGTGGCTCCCATTAGACCCCTTTAAACTCCAAACTGGGTATTTGTTGTTGGTGCAAGAAAAAATCCTTTTCTGTTCTACCATTCAAATGACAAGATGTGGTTTTTCATCTCACACTTTAACTGTAACTTTGTGCTTTGGTCAGATGAAGCTATGATGGAGCTGTACAGCAACAAACACTAAAAGGTTTTTCATGTTCAATGTTGAGCACAATGCTGTGATGCTACTTATCTTCCAAAAGTCCCAAGAAACTTGTTAGAATACATAAAATAATTGACTCTTACCTACCAACAGTCAGGTGGAGAAGGAAGAGGAGGAGAAGGAAGAGGAAATTTTAAGACAAATCTGGTGGACTGTGTATGTAGATTGAAAATGGATCATGGCTGCTGTTTTTATTTAAAATAAAATTTTATTCACCAGATACTGGTAGAACATTACATAAATAATATAATACATACACACACATAACACTGGGACAATACCAGGGATTCTAGATTTTATATATTCACTTTACTTGACCCACACGATAACTACTTTCCTCATGGGCTATATCTATGAATATACAAATTCAATAGTCATCGCTATATACATGCGCCAGATACAGGGCTGTAGCCAGACTCTAAAAAATACTGAGGTCTACTACTCATTATCCTCCTGCACATCAGTTACAATAAAGACCAAGACTTATTTACAATCGAAGCATTTATTTATTTATATTTAAGGATCTTGAATGTATGCATGAAATGTATTTGTTTGTGTGTGTGTGTGTGTGTGTGTGTGTGTGTGTGTGTCCACGGGGCGCTACATCATCAGAACCAACAGGGGACTCAGGGCACAATCATGATGACTCACTGAGATGACATGAATGAGTTTTTGCAATGTGAACAATCCGCATTCATATATAAACACATTGAAAACACGATTTTAGCATACATTTAACCTTTTTATCAAATGCGAGTGAGATTTTTATTTTCTCATACATGTTGTTTCTGTCAGGCTCCTGTTCTCTGTCATGGTTTTCACAAACAACTCCTCTGTCATGTCTCTCATATCCTCTTGTTCTCTCATCTATTCTCTCCTCTTCCTCTCTATTGCTGTCCTCTTTTTCTCTCTCTCCTTTTTCTCTCTTTATGTCCTCTTCCACTCCCTCTTTCCACTGCTGTCTTCGTACCCCTGTACTCACACTCTCACCTGTCCTGACAAATGAAAAACATTGACTAAAGTTATCCACCTGCCTTATTTTGTCTTTATGTCTGATTTCATTCAGATATGACTCACTGAAATATTTTTTCTAAAAAAACAGAAATAAGTGAAACAGAAATTACCTAAAAAAAAGTGTGCTTTATTAGGTAATGCACATTTTACAGTGAAACTGTAATTCTGTATTGTATTGTTTGCAATCAAATTTAGCCTGGAAGTCATTGTAATAACTTAACACATCTATCCATGGTCAGTAAGTGAATGTGATAAAGTTTAGTCAGTTTTTGTTTGTTCTGAACAACACAGGGACATGGGTCTCAGCTTTTGTGTCCTGGTTGGAATGGATGGACAGCAGCCATCTATTTAATTTCTCTTTCCTTCACATCATTTCTGTCTTTTCATCACAATCTTTCCCTCAAAGCTGAACTTTGTTTGGTACAGACTTTTCATCATCTGGATAACGTAAACAAAGGATCCATGTTCATTTAGAAAACTGGTTAAAAAAACAAGTCAAATAAAAAAAAATAAAAAAAAATTAAATAAAAAAAAATAAAAACATGCAGACTTTATGTCTTAACTTAATTGGCTCTTGAAACAGAAAACTCATTAATCTGTCATAGCTGCTCACAAAAAACGTACCAACACATCAAACAACGTTGCCAGTGGGCTGTAACATTTCTAACTAAACTTGATAAACGGTGTCATAAAGGGTGAAGACGACAAGAGAACTGTTATCAGGGGTAGAACGGAATTGAACTAAAATATTTTCAGGAAGTTACGTCCATTAGGTTTCGCCGTCAACTGCGCTCTTCTTCTTCTTCAGGTCTTTATATTAGTGGTAGGGAACGCAAAGCTGCACTCTTCTTCATAGACTTTGAGTTAGGCTGCCTTACACTGTTGCAGCACCTCCTACATTATCCTGGTGGAGCCAGGATAATGTAGTAATTCTGTTGTTTTGATTATTTATCAATTATAAACACAGCAGAAAAATACTGAGGTCCGGACCTCGGTGTCCTCAGTGGTAGCAACGGCCATGGCCACTTATATCATCACGACTGCTTATTTTAACAGGAAAATTATCTAAAAGTTCAGGCCCAATCAATCAATCAATCAAATCAATCAAATCTGAGCAAATAATCTTGAGATCTCTCTCCATGTCCTCCGACCTGATGAAATATTAGGAGAGTTAGAAGAAGAGGACTAAGTGGGATCTCCTACTGGCACAGTTCAAAGCATTGCCAGCAGGTATAGCATGGAACCACATGGCTGCAAACTGGACAGGCAGCTAAAAGGCGGATTTCAATTTTTGCTGTAGAACCTTATATAAAGCACAGCATAGAGAACAGCAGGTAATAGCTATGTTGCCAAGTGTTTCCAGACGGAATTCAGCTCTAAATGGGTTTCATATCACTCTTGTATCCTCTCTACTACAATTTTCATTCATGTAGAAAAGCACCCATCCCCACTGCATGACTTCTACCAGGTAATTTCAACCCATCCTCCACTCAAATCACACAGCTCTGACTAGACCTTCTTCACAGATGTGGAAATTGGATTTTGAGATTTGCATTGCATGCTCTTTTTTTTCCCCTGCTACACTCCCTAAAACATTCGGTTGACAAAACTGCACATGCTCCATCCTCGTAGACCAAACACTCGGTGCCAGGGAGGAAGAGCAGACTTAATCAAAGCTGAATTGAACGATGTCAGCGTGTGAAAGAGGCCACCGGTGGAGGCGACCCACATCAGGTGATCTGAGAGTGGAGCCCTGACAGGCTCCTCCACAACGGACGGCTCTGGCTGGGTGTAGCCATGGCAACACAGTAAACCAAAGGAGGGAGAAATGAGGAAGAGGGGAGGTGATGTAGGGGAAGGGAAGAAATGGGTGGAGGGGGAGGAGGAGGAGGCAGCTGATGCTGTTTGATGCTGCAGGCAACTCCAAACAGCCTTTTATCTGAGTCTGTCAGATTCCTGCTTCCAATCCACCAGGGAGGCTCAATCACCAGCAGTCCCAACGCCTCACTACCTGTACCAAGCTGTGTGATTAGCTGCTGTGTGTGTGTGTGTGTGTGTGTGTGTGTGTGTGTGTGTGTGTGTGTGTGTGTGTGTGTGTGTGTGTGTGTGTGTGTGTGTGTGTAAGGTAGAGAGGATGGGAGATAGAGTTTCTACTAGACCAACAATTAAACCTCACACAGCAGACTGTTCCTCACCCCCTGCTGTTGTATTGAACAGTATATATACATGATTATAAATATGGCAGCTTATTCTCTTTGTTGGACACATTTAAAGTGAAAATTTTCATCGTTCAGAATGGCAAGGCCAAATACAAAATGCTAATCTTAAAACTATGTTGATTGATGCTGACTGTTTCATTCCCTGTCCTCATATGTGATAGCTTGAAAATTGATCACGGTGAATTGGTTTAAAGCGTGTAGTTTATTAGAATGAAACAAAGCAGAAATATAAAGATGAATATGGAGCTTGTATAACTGAATTAAAAGTTTCATTATTGAGTTGGCTAAAACAGGATGAAGCTTTAATGATTCCCTGTGCTTCTTCAATAAGTAATAAAGTTTCATATAATCATTGTTTTGTAACACAGTTTAAAGATGCTGCTTTATTCAGTGCTCTAAAGGTAGATTAACCGATCTCTACAACTGTCTTTAGCAAAATATGATGGTGATCTCTTGTCTTGCATTGGCGATTGCAAGAATGTTTGTTTATGTTTGGTTTTGCACACCTTAGATATGAAGATTTTATGCCAAATGTTTCAATCAGTTTTTCTTTTCTTTTTTGCCAGTCTAAGCTAACATTATTTAAGAAATTGTGCATATCCTTCTTCCCAAACCCCACTGTCAACCTTGCCACAGGATATATCGATCAGAATACTGCAATAACGCTGTTGTTCCACTCATAGTTTACTACAAGGAAATATAGTTTTGTGACTCCAATAAACCTTATCCGTTAATAGGAGATAAACCTAAAGTTTCTAACCTGTGATGGTATATTAGAACTTCCCTGAGCATTATAACCAAGATAAATGCAAGCGGGGTGCTAGAAAATCATAAACAAATGATTTCTTAAATAAAATTGGAGAATTTTCATAGCTATATATTTGCATACTTTGTAAATATACTTGACTACAAAAAAAAAACAAGCTAATATTTATTTTATGAAAAGCACTCTAGTTCACAATGTTTAGGATTAAATTATACATTGTGGATGTTCTTGTGTTAAGTTCCACTAATAAGAGCTTATTGGAGGATATGTATGCCGAGTGTATCGAGGTCTCACATACAGTCACCTGTTTCTATGGAGTTCCACTGGATGTTAGCTACTTCCCACTTCACACCTCACACCTACTTGCCAATTTAGCTCTGTAACTGTGTCCCCTGACAGCTTAGATGAGTAACAGTTATCAGGCAATTTAAACCTCTCATGCTTCTTCTGTCCTTCCATAAAGCCAATCCAAACCTTTTTCAGGTCTGGCTCCAAAGTCTTTGGTAAAAGGGAGATCTACTAAACAGGTGTTTTTTTTGTTTTATCTTGATTGTAGCTACATCTGGTTTGGCATTCTGTTTGGCTGTGACACCATCCTAGAGAGGATCGCCTGCCAAAAACGTCTCCTTCTATAGATGATAGTTTGCCCTGTTTTCAGTGTTTAAACCTGTTTCTCTCATAGACACCAGTATTAGCTGAGCTTCTACTGTGACTAGTTATATAGTCTCTTTCTCATCTTCTAGACTTGAAAACTGGCTCAGAGCTTATCTGCTTTGCTGTGTTTTTCTGGTAGATGAAACCACTAGGCTCAACGCAATTCAATTGAAAAATACTTGATTATTCCGAAAGGGAAATTAAATAGTGGTGTAGCTCATGTTACAGGGTTTCTTCAAAGAGTTGTTGTAGATGCTGATGGCAGCAGGCATGAAGGATCACCTGTACCGGTCTGTCTTACGGTGGATCTGGAGAAGCCTCTGATTAAAGACATTCTGTTGTTGAACGAATGTCTGATGAAGAGGATGCTTAGGCTTGTCCATGATGTTCTGCTTTTCATGAAGAATCTTTATTTGCAAAGTCACCACTAAAGGTTCTAGAAGGGTCCCCAGAACAGAGCTGGTCCTCTTTATAAACTTGTTGAGCTTCTTTAAAGGAGGAGTCCGGTCAAAATCAGAATTCAAACTGCTGCTTATATACTGTTCAATAAATTAAAAGCTTTTTTAATTAAGAGTAATTTTCATTTAAAGGTCCTTTAGTGGGGGCAGCCATCTTGGTGAAGAACAGTACTGCCACCTCCCAGTTTGTGACGTCAGGTTGCGGTGTCGGCTGTAGAGCAAGTCCCAATGCCCTATCAGTCCCGTCATGAATAAATATCCGTTTTCATGCAAAAATATTTTTTTAACCACTTAAACAAAGATAGACATGGTATTAAGCATTTAAATTTAAATGAATACTAATTTCACATTTTAGAGACATACAAAGAGAACAAATAAGCATTAAAGTACAGTTTATGGTTGGGTTCTGCAATGTTATAAGATGAGTATAAAACTCATCTTTAGAACCAATCTCTGCTCAAAATGGTGATCTGCACCAAGTAATCTACTTTCAGCAGTTATCATCAGTTATTGCAACTGTAAAGCACTTTGCATTGTCTTTGTACTGAATTGTGCTATATAAATAAATTTGCCTTGCCTTGCCTAAACTGCAGAAAATACGGGCAGATCAACTCCTTCTGAGTTTACTCTGCTCCTGTCAGGATGAGCTGCAGTGCGTTATGAGGTGGAGGGATATTTCAGCATCACTTAGTTTAGAGCCCAAACAAGCCACTTCACTTTTAGAAACAAGCCCAAAAAAACCTGCAACCCACAACTCATGAAATTGACAAGTGACTTTAGAAAAAAATTAGACCAAAGTCGCATAAAATAAGTGGGTTTCACAACAGTGAGCATTGTAGAGCGCAGTGCCCTACCGCACAGAGACGTCACAGGATGTGATGTCATGCGGACATGTTTGCCCAAATATGGGCAATAATGGCCGCCCCCATATACAGTGATTAAGACAATTTCTGCTTTTATTGTCTTATTGATAAATGTTAAATTCATTAAATCACCACGAAGTATTAGTTTTAGGTATAGCTAAAGATCTCCTGATTTTTCCTTGTTGACCGGACTTCTCCTTTAAGTCAGTAGCTCTGGCGCTGCTTACCCAACAGATGATGGCAGAGGACATCACATTTTCCACAACAGACTTCTAGAAGACATGCAGCATCGTGCTGCAAACCCTGGAGGACCTACGTTTCCTCAGGAAGTACAGTCTGCTCTGTCCCTTCTTGTAGGCAGCTTCAGAGTTGTCTCAAGTCCAATTTGTTGTCCAGGTGAACACCGAGGTATTTATACTCCTCCACCTCCACTTCTCCCAGTATAGTTATTCTGTCGGTTCTATTCCTCTTTCTCCTGACATCTACAATCATCTCCATTTTATCCACATTTAGAATGAGATGATTGCTTCCACACCATGCCACAAAGCAGTCCACCAGCTCCCTGAACTCAGCTTAATGTCCATTTCTGATGCATCCAACGACTACAGAGTCATCTGAGTATTTTGGCAGATGACAGGAGTCTATCTTGTGCTGAAAGTCTGAGGTGTAAAGAGTGAAAAGGCATGGTGAGAGTACAGTCCCCTGTGGTGCTCCTGTGCTGCTGACTACCTGGTTAGACACACAACTCTTCACTCTTACAAACTGGTCTGTTTGTCAGGTAATCTCTGATCCAGGCGATTGTTGAGGCCTCCACCTGAGTGTTCTGGAGGTTCTCACAAAGTAAGTCAGGCTGAATTGTATTAGATGCCCTGGCAAAAATCAAAGAACATGATCTTCACAGTGCTGTCTGTCTTGTCTAAATGACAGTGAGTTTGTTGCAGCAGGTGTATGATGGCATCGTCAACTCCAACTCCACAGTGATAAGCAAACTGTAGGAGGTCCTGATAGCTGCTTGTCTGTTTAGTCAGGTGGATCAACAAGAGTCTCTCCAGGACCTTCATGATGTGGATTGTCAAGGCAACAGGTCTAAAGTGATTGAGGTTTTCTTCGGTACCGGTACAATGCAGGATGTCTTCCACAACACTGGAACCTTCTCCTTGGTCAGATTAAGGTTAAAAACAATTTACTGCTGCCATTATCTTTATACTTTTTGTTAATATTGAAAGTACTCCTAGATCGGCACTTCTGGTTGTTTTGTTTTTTGTTGCTTTTTTTGTATGCTCAGTCTTTTCACATCCCCAGCTGGTTGTGGCAGATGGCCACTCAAAATGACCCTGGTTCTGCTGGAGGTTGGTCCTGTTGGTTCTCCACTATGGCCACGAGCTCATCAGCGACGAGTGAATGCTGTAACTCAGTGACTCAATGCAATCTCCCGTGTTTGCATAGATAGAAAAATGTTTAATAATAAACTGAACTTGACTGTATTATCTGATAACTAGGATCAATTGGAATTAATGTAGTTGACTTGGAATTTGTACAGTGAGACATTTGTTATGAAGCGAAGCTACATAAATAGACTGAATTGAACAGTATTGTGAAAATACAAAGACTCTCAGACCATTAGAGTCTGTTTCTCACCTAACTGTTGGTAGGTAAAAGTAAGTGAACCCAAACTCAGTGGACCATTTAGTCCAAGCCCCTGTGTGAAATCAGCCAGAAACTGCACTATATATAGATCTGATCTTCTCCTGTTCACATGAGGGCTGTTAAACATTAGCAGGTTTTTCTGAATCCTGCTGGTAGACTTCTTACCTGGTTTAATGGCAAATGCCAGCTGTATAGCAGCCATCACTGGCTCATAAAAAACAGATTAGTGAAATCCTCCAAAATACTTTATTTCAGCTTGGCCCCAGTGTACAAATTAACATTAGAGGTGAAGAGCCTACTCCCAGGCTCTCTGCTAACAGAGGAGGAAATGGACTATTGTCACACACTCTTTAGATGGATTTGTCTTGCCATCCAGCCAGCTTTTCTAATGTGCTGTAGCCACCTAAATGACTGTATAATTCCCCTAAAGTGTGACGACCCTGACACATTGCTGCTTTCAGTGACACGGGGAGTCCATGAAGACATGGCTCAGTCTTTGTCAGCAGGCTGTCATTCTGTACGTTGTCCCCAGCACTGAAGACTGACTTGAACTAGGCCCACTACAACTGTCTTTAGCAAAATATGATGGTGAATATGTATGCATAGCTGACATAACTGTCTTCGCTTACTGGTGTTAAAGCAGCCAGTAAAACAGAAATATCAGTTGGCAGACGAGTTTATGTTGCTCAATTGATACAATCTTCCAGGAGAAGAACCAAGTCATTTTTTTTTGCAAGGTAAGTCTGAAGTCTTCCAATCAAATCTTGAGTCAAGTCCCAAGTAAAGGCATAAAAGGCCCAAGTTGAGTCCAAAATCAAAGCATACAAGTATTAAAAGTCCTAATCTTTAAATTTTGTGTCCTAAACAAGTAATTTGACTCAATATGTAGTTGAAACAGAGAAATAATTGTGAATATTTTTGAACATTTAAAAGGAGATATTGTTTGCCACAACAACCAGCAAGAGGAAGTGAACTGTAAAACATCTAAAATCAGTGCTGCTGTTCCTTTGTACAATTAACAAATTAACTTAAAATTAAGACTATTAACCTTAAAAAAGATTTTTTTTTTAAATAGTAAATTGATACATAAAAACACACACATATATATATACATACATACATATATATATATACAAAAATAAATAATTCCATGTTAACCAACTGCAACCTGCCTTTACAGTATTAGTAACATCAGATTAATAAAACAAGTAAAAAATGTATGCAACTGTATAAAAATGAAATCTATGATGAAGTTCATTTTATTAGACATAATTATAGCGCTGCTATCGCCCAGCTTGGATGCGCTAAATTTGTTTGTGGTTCAGGCTGAAAGCACAGAGACTTGCTGTGCAAACTGAGGAAATCAGTCACTCTGAATAAGGGAAATACTGGGAATACTATCATGTAACAATTCTAGAATTTCTCTTGCATATATTGCAACCATCTGAGCTATAGCCTATCTCCGGGTTAGCAGACTGCAATGCCAACCATCTGATTTAGACATAAATCTGCCATTTTTTTCCATCCACCTGAATCAGAACCTGTGACTTTCCAAGCTCCAAGATTAAATTAACGAGCAAGAACTTTGTTGGCAAGCTACCACTAAGCATGCATTAGCTGCTTTATTATCTTTGACTCATTCTATATGTATGTTTAGATGTAAGAAACAAGGTAGATGTTGATGACTCATTTATTCTAACTCAAATTCATTTTCTAACTAAAATGGCTTTTTGTTCACCTATTCTGTGTGAGCATATGAACAGATCTATATTTTTTCTCTGTTGTGTTAAATGTGAAGAATGTGAGCATTTACTAAACACTGTTTAGAAATCTTTAAATCAAACTGTAACTGATTCTAGAAATGTACACGTGACTGAGCAAATTACAGGACATCTGAAGATCTGATCTTTTTTTTTTTCGTTTAAACCAGCAATTTGTATCTTAGACATTTGTGGAAAAAACAATAGACAGAAAGAAACCAAATACATTTTAGTATAATAGTGTCATTATACCTAATATTTAATTTTGAACCACAGCAAGCATTGTATTTGTGACATTAATAAAATCTAAACAAAAAAGACAAAGAACACAGTTTCTGTCACATGACTCAAGCCCCCATCTCTGCCATCATGATCTGTTTTGGGCATCTCAGGTAAAGCTTTTCTTTGGAAAATTCAAAGGTGCAAGGGGAAAAAATCCTTTGTTTGTAGTGTTTGAGATTCTGGGATTGCCTACTAGCCAATCAGAACCCACATTTTGACTATTTCAATAAACCATTTCAAACACAGTTTTAACCATAGCATATCAACTATATCTCTTGATTCTTTTTGATAAAGTATAGAGAGCGATCATAAAAAGGCTCAAATATCACGCCTAATTCAATTCACTGCCAGGTATTTTACGTATTATTTCCATTGATTGTGGATCGGATCTCCTATGGATCAGATTAGCCCTATAAATAAATGACAGATTATATCCCCTGATCAAACCAAAATAACTCTTGCGGGTATAGATCAATTATTGAGATGACTAAATCACACTTTTACATAGAAGACTATAAGAAGATCATAGAGAACTACTTTAAATCATTGGTTGCCAAAAAGGCAACAAATCAACTTCCTGACAGGTGTATACTGATACATGCTTAGTATAAAACATACTGTGCAAAATTAGTCTTTTTTCATAGTTCAAAAGATTGGAAACAAAACAACCAAAACTGCAAATGTACAAAAAAGGCTAAAATAACTAGGACCTCTTTTTATCTGGATACTAAGCGTAGTGTTATACTGAAATTCACAGCAGAGACTGATTATAACATGTCCTTCTAGCTTCCCTAAATAAAAACACAGAAGACGACCAAAAGAGCCCAGTCACTTCTGCACTGTTATAAGCACCAACACAGCAAAAGTTTAGCTGCTGGAGATTGTCTCAGACTCTGAGTTGACATGATTTAGCTCACATCATGCATGCTACATGCAGACTTTTCAATGGTCAGACCACATGTTCCTTTTCCAGGGTGCTGAGTGCCCTCACTCTCCATTTCAGATAAGCAATCACTGCCTAATTTTCTAAATTATAATTATTTTCAGCCCCTTGTCCGTATTTATTCCGGGTAACCTAGCTAATACTAATTATATCTATTGCAAATTATCTAGTTTGTGTTGCATAGCAACAAGAATGATGCAAGCGCTTATACTCCTTTTCTTCATGCAAGTAATTCTCTCAATGGAGCTTTGTATTTGAGTAGAGAGAAACATCAGTATAATGCTGTACCTGACTAAATAGTTCCTTAATATTCCTACATGGGGAACTGTTCCAGGACATGTGCTTTTCTGCAACTACCACCCAGACACATTTATTAGATGGATCTTGCAGAAACTAAGATATATGAAGAAGATATTTGAGGCCTCAGCCACTAGTTGTGAGACACTTCTCTCCTCTGTCACTAAAAAGTGGCCTCTGCTAGACATGCTATTCTTACACCTTTTAGTGTACTTGTCTTTCTTGTCCCTGCAGGTTCTACTGTTTTGGAGCAATTTAAAGCAGAATCTTTTTCTTATGTGAACAAAATTGTACAATACATGAGAACAATTGATTGCTCCCTTGACTGAATGTCTCCTTAAACTGAAGAATCACGATTTCCAGTTGTTTGGATTATGGTTTTCTTTTGTGTTTTCAGTATTTCCTTGTTTATTTATGTTCATTTAAGTCTTGCCACATTAGTTCATGCTTTTTGTATAACTTCTTGGTCAGAGAACTCAGGTACAGGAAAACAAGGCAGGTCCAGTTTTACACCCATGTCTGAACATTTTGGATCAGGAACCCGAGGTGGAGTGATGTATAAGACTGAACAGGGGGTGAGGATGTTGACGCCACATCCAGAGATGTGGATGGCAGTGATGAAAATGGTGGAGCTGGGAGCTGGTAGGTGACAACGATGGCAATAATAGCGGTGATGACGGCTGAGCTAGTAGTGAACATAATGAAGTTGGGCTTACTCGCGGACTCTGGCAGCAACATGCTGGAGGAAGGAGCTCAAGCTCTGGGGTGGCATACAGAAGATGGAGTTGAGACGTTGCCCGGACCCTCTGAGGTGGCGTAGAATAGTGGAGGCATTGACCAGACCCTCCGGAGACTGGTTGGGCAGATGGGACAATTGGAGCTGAGCCTGCCAATGGAGCTGGGGGTTGGGGACCATAAACAAAATATCTGGATTCCCCCCTTGTCTGCACAGCTGGATAGCTCGGGTCAGCCACCAACTGCACACCTGAACGAGTCAGCCCAGCCCCTGGCTGCCCATACGGGAGTCATGGAGCAGGCTGTGAGCATGCCTGCGCAGGACCCTCACAGAAGAGGTGCGATGTGTTGGCATCAGGCATGCCTGCAAGGATGGTTGTCCCTGCGACATCGCTGGCGGCACCCTGAAGGTCTGCTGTGCTGGCTGTGCTGAAACGGAGGGGATGAGGTGACAGAAAGATGTTCTCGGCTTTGCGTGGTCCTCCAAGTGTCACATTGTTTCTCCGCCTCGTGTCGAAGACACTCAAAAATAGTAATCTGTCGCTGGGTCCTTAAGTTGGATAGATGCTTCTGTCATGCTGTGTTGTTGCGGACCCAAAGTGTGACAGTGGCGAGAGTAAGGCAGAGCCATGATGATGGAGATAATGAGATTTAATGAAGAAAACTGACAACTTATACAGAGGCGCATTGAAAACACAGGAGTCAAGGAGGAATCAGGAACAACGGGGTGAAATACAGAGAATCCAGCAAGGAACAGGCAGAAACCAGGGATGTAAATACAACTGAGTGAGTAGTAATCACCAGAATACCAAACAGTTGGGGGAAAAGACTAAGGTATGGAACTGAGAAGTCATTAAACAAAGAATCTAAATAATAATAAGAACACTAATTGATAATGTGAGGCACTCTCCGTTCTGGACATTATTAATCTGGGCCTGCCCCCATTGAATCCTTTCTTGGTTTTAGCCAATCATGGAGTTTATTTTGGTCCGGCTGTTGGCTTAGAACCTCTTGCTTTCATCACAGCTGTATGTCTCGCCGTAAACCAGAACACTGCAATGTGATTGGCCTTCCCCGTTTTGATTCGCAGGATCGTCGTGTGTTTGTGAACACACAAATACCGCGATAATTCAGATTGCAGGCAAGGTAACACAAAACAGCTGTGGTTCATGAAAATGCTAGGTCTATGTTTGAAGTTCACATAGAAGGCTACGTGAAATATAGTTAATTGCTCCATGGCCATCTAAGGCTTGCTTAAGAGGCTGCCTGAAAGAGAAGGTATAACTAAGTTGTAACAGAACACTTTTGATAAAATATAAATGGTAAATATAAGATTTTTGTTTTACAGAATTGATGCTGCCCCGCCAGTCTACTTCACTAACATTTAAAAAATAATTGTAAATCTAAATTATCCAGGGGAATGAATATTTTTGGTTTTAACTGTAAATCAGATATATCTATGCCCAGAGGAGTTATGCTTGTCACATCATTCTTTTATGATTACTCCTATCATCATAGTTTTTTTTTTTTTGTAAAAGTGCTTTGTGATCTGCTTTGCTTTGTTCACCCCTGCTCAGAACATACTTTAAAGCTTTTTATGTAGAACAAAGTGCTATAAATTAAGCTGAGTCAAGGCACTGTTATCACACATGCAGACAAATACCAGCATATGTATCATACACACACACACACACACACACACACACACACACACACACACACACACACACACACACACACACACACACACACACATACATACATAACCTACCACCACCCTCCCACCCTCCAAACTGGCAATCATACTTAATCCCTCTCCAGCCCGAGTAATCCCTGACAATCCAAGGCTAATCCTGGTTAATGCTGGGCACTCCTCAGCTGGGTTTCTCCCTGAAACCACAGAGACAGGGTGGGGATTGGTTGGATCATGGCGATTGGGGGTGGGCATGCCGTTGATAGACATAATTGGTTGGGCAGTTATCGGGCGTCAAGAAAAACAAGCACAGGCTTTGACCGTCTTTAAACTACGTCCGGATTGACCCACGTGCTGTTTGTCACACCCTGGCCTTTCTGTTGTCACAGCGCTAGGGAGAAAACATGTTTTGCACCCCATGCTGGAGTCCTTTTGTTGTCCTGTCCATACTAGAATGTTACACTGCTCCTTTATTTTGAGATCCAGAACGAGAACCGAGAGACAGGGTACTGCAAAATGTTCTCACTGATTTGAAAATATGTGTAAAAATCCTAATAAACTGGACAAAACACAAATGGGATAGTTTCAGCTAGTCGTTTATTACAAGGGGCTACAGAGAGCTCATTAGCCCTGATTCAATCAGTTGTACCTATTGAAGCTCCTGGCTCAATTCTTCTTAGTGACTATTGATCCTGATTCCAAATGAAGCACTTAAGACACCTTGATCAAGCTGCTCCTTAATCTAGCTGTAAGAAGACAGAGACTTCTTCACTTCACGTCTCAGACAGACTTACTACATTGGGACTGAGGTACACTATCCCTATCACCGCCTTACTTTGAGCTTTACAGTCTGTTCAGGCCCTTTGCCACCAAACACAAAGCTCAAACACTTCTACTCTCTACAATTATGAACTAAAGTTGTCCAAAACATGCAGCCATGAGGTATCTGTTTCTCGTCATGATTCCAGATTTTCCACCTGACCCACCCATTGTTGTTTTGAAACCGTTACACGGAATTTGCAATTGCTCTCAAATAGAGCAATGTCTCTCTTTCTCCTAATAGGAATAATAAATCACTGTTCCATTCGGGTTGGGGGTGGGGTGGGGAATGGGGCCTTGAAACAAGAATCTGAAAGCTGTTTACACTTCTTAATAATACATTGGAATCAAAAGTGAAAATTGAAAACTGGCCTGAACTCTCTGATTCCAGTTGATCGATGGTTGGAAACATTACCCTTTGCTAAAAACAAGGTGGTTTCCTTTTAATTAGCACCGCTCAACCAATCATGACTATACTGATAAATGAAAAAAACTAAAAGGTAACTGATTCATCCTCTGTATCTCTGTTAGAGGAACGGTGAAGGAAGCGGATGTAAAAAGGTCCAGCTTCTGGACATATTTTTAGGCTTCTTTTACCTCTCTTCTCACAGGAACAAAGCCTCTGGGAAGGGATTCTTTACATCCTCTAGGCAGTATTGTTGTGCTGTGTGCTTCACATTTTAAGCAAACCACATCTACTTTCTAACTCATTCCACAACACATTAAAAAATGAGAACGTTTTGTTTTGAATTTCCATGCAGCTCTTTAGATGTGGCTCAGCACAATCCGGCTGAGTGTTGTAGGGATTGTTCTGCTCTGCCTTGTTGAGAAGTAGTGGGACTAGGCAAAGCCGCTTTCTTCCTCTTGCTCAACCATTATTTATTAATCCATTTCACACAGCCAGGAGTCATTATGCATGGTCCTGTCAATGGGTATCTCTCTATGTCGCGCATTTATTTGATAATAAGCAGGAGTGGGGGAGAAGATAAAAGCGCTGACTGCGTTCATTGTGGAGCACTTTCTGCAGGCGGGGAGACTTAAATGAGAGCATCCAGGCTCTGTGTGGGAATGGGTCTCGTCTGCAAAGCCTGTCTGGAGGCAATCGATGGAAATTAGTCAACGTTAAAGATTCACTTCCTGTGACTGATGTCACGGCTAGTTCTTGTCTCTTTGAAGGGAAAGAAAGAAGTGGGAGGCGGAGGGATTAATGGGGTTGAGGAAGGTGTGAGCATGTGGAGTTTGGGTGGGGGCTAAGCTGGGAAACAGGATTTTAGTCTTATAATGGATTGCAGGAAAATAATAGCTTAAAATATTCAGAGGAATGCAAGTGTAGCTTGGAATGTCAAAGGAACACAATAATATAGCTTTGTATCAGACCAGCACACAGACAAATCTGTCTGAATAAATGTCTGTAGGAAGGTGCTGCAGCAGCTGTCCAATAAACCAGCACTTTACTTAACATGCAGGTGCCATGTTGTTGATCACTGAACAGAAGAATACAGGAACTGGAAGAATTTGTTTTCCATTTTTTACAAATGAAATATAAAAGGTGTGATGTGCATTTACATTCAGAACCTCTTTATCAATACTTCTCTGAAGTTCAGCTGTAGATCTTTTGGTCTTCGTCTCTACCAGCTTTGAACATTTGCAGACAGGAAGCTTTCCCCATTTTTCTTTGTGAAGCAGTTTGAGCTCAGTAAGATTGGATGGAGAGCATCAGTGACAGAAAGTGTCTTTGTAGCACATTACTATGGTTTGATCAACATCTTCCACATGTTTACTGGTCCCCCTAAATGGCTTATGGTGCCCTTCAACCATGACCTCTTCTGGTATTTTCTCCACAACTTATTCTTTCCAGTCTTCCATGAAGGCCGTATTAGTGAAGTTCATGGCTAATAGTTGTTCTGTAGACTGGTTTAGTCCACCTGATCCATAGATCTCTGCAGCTCCTCCAGAGTACAATGGGTCTCTTGACTGCTTCTCTGATTAATGCTCTACTTGTCCAGCCTGTCAGTTCAGGTGGACATCCAAGTCTTGGTAGATCTACAGATGGTCTGTCCTCTCTCCATGTTCAGATGATGGATTAAACAGAGCTCTGGGAAATGTTTGAATCTTGGGAGATTGCTGTAAACCTAACCGTGCTTTAAACTGGACCTCACCATTCTCCCTGACCCGACTGCTGGGTTCCTTGGTCTTTCTGATCCTGTTAACATTTATATTTTTGATTAAAATCAATAAAACGTGAAATAGTAGAAGGGATGTGAATACCTTTGAACCTGACGATCCAGAAGAGTTTAGATCTCTGCTGGGGATGAATGAAAATGTTTACAGTTCAAACGGCACTTTTCCTGGTACACTTGCAGGAGCTGTGACAATTGGATCCCTGTTAGTATCTCCAGCAGTTGTTCTACGGCTGCCTCCAAAAAGTTGCACCAGTTACCTTCCCCTCAAAGAACATCCAAGGGACTACAGCGAACCCTTAGGCGACAGAAGGCCTTTCATTCCCCCTAACTCCCTGTGGAGCTGTGGTTGGGGAGGGGGAGAGGGGGGCAACAACACAGGGAGTGAAAAGACAAGTGAAGAGAGGAAGAAAGAAAAGCAGTGTCTCAGGTTAACCTGAGAAAAGGTAGTTGAGAAAAGAACCCGAGGGGCCATGGACGGACGGCAAGTCCAATTCCCAGTAAAGACTCCTCTAATTGGAGCTGCTGGCTTGCTGAGGCAGGCTCTCCCTCTGCGGACGGACATAAGGAGCCAAACCGGAGCCGGAGAGCCCGGGGGCAGGAGGAGAGGGCAGATAAAAATAGAGAGAGGAGATTAACGAGCATCTTAAAGCGGGGCACGAGATTGGAAAATCCTCCCTGCGTGTCCATGGTCTCCAGCCACTTCTGGGAAGCTTGATAGACCCACAGTGGACCAAAGCTTCCTTCGTGATGGTCTTCCCAGCATGATCAACCCCAGAAGGTTAAAGACAACGGATCTCCTGTAAATATCAACTAGACTTTGTTAATAATTAACAAAATCTTGTTGCAGTAGCTAAATTTCCTATTTAAAATACCTTTTTCTTTCTTTTGCTTAATTTCACCCCAAACCTGTATTTTTAAATAAAAGCCACATATTTCAGTTTGGTATTAGCGTCAGTTAGACAATATATATTTTAAATTAGTACCAACAATTTGTGGATATTACATTTTATTTGTTGTAATCAATGTAAACTAATGCCAAAATTTTAAATATGTCGGTATAAATGTCATATAAATGTTAGCAGTGAAACATATGCAGTTCCATCTGGAGAGACAGGGGTTTCTTGGTATTAGATTGTAATACAAAAAGTTATTTTTGGCTCTATGGAATTTTTACAAGTATTTATTCTTTTCATTCTCTCCCAATGCACTCTTCAAAATGCATCAATTGCGTAATTTAATAGTCTAATTACAAACTGTAAACCCTAATATATTTTCATGGATTTCTTGGATGCTCATATGAATCAAACTTTGCTAATTTGGGTGTGATAGAAAATATTTTTTGTTGAAAATGTGTGCATAAATGATAAAAAAGACATCTTTTGTTACAGGTTTGAACAAAAGATGTCTGAGAAACTGGGTTTTGAGTAGAAAGTATTCATATTTTTAAGGTTCAAGAACATCTGATTACAGACAAAGCAGAAATCGGCTCTCTGCATTAGCTTCTTGAGTTACAGGTACAAGCTTGGGTATAAACTTTGAGCCTCAAGACACGGTTTCACTGGATTCAGACCTCACAGGCAATAGGCCTTTTTCTGGGGGCTTAGTCGTCTAGCAAATTTTTAGTAGCTATTACTTATTTTATACTTACATAAATTAAATGTATACAATTTCTATTTCTAAAAAAGAGTAGATTAAGATCTGACAGAAGTTATCCTCCTAAATATTTCAAATCCATAATGGAAATTGTTTAAATTTCCGGAACAATTTCTCTAACAGTCACAAATTAAAACTAATATTTCATTTTTGTTGCTGCTGTCTTTGGGAGAAACTCTTTCTGGACAGGGGAAAGCTGCAACATCAACCCCAACAAACAGTCCTCAACACAAAATGTTGAAAAAAAAACAGCAAAAAAGAAAAAAACAGGTCGACTCATAAACATTCATAAAAGACTCGTCACAGCAGCAACCTCCAATCATCTTCACACACATCCTACTTAGTCACAACTGTTCTTATTCAAAATGATTCCTCAACAGGCCCTCAGAGGCCTCCTGTGTTCCAGCTCCTCTCTCTTCCTGAAATCATTAATGAGGTTGATAGACAGAGGGATGGATGAATCTTTATGTCGGTTGTGTTTACAGAGTGAAACCCTGTACCGTTTTCTGATTTCAATAAAAATGTGCTCATGGTTTAAAACCTTCTTGGTGTCAAACATCATGTTATCTTTTTTTTGTTTGTTTTTTTGTTAAAGTTATGCACCAACTCCAAATTAATTTACTTCCAACCAGGGTTGCCACCTTTCAGCTGGAACTCGGCATGAGATCTACCATGATGCTTACCCAGTGAGCATTTTTTAGTTGGAAAACAGTCTAAGCACTGTATTTTTAAAGGATCCTAGGTAGCTGGGCTAAATGTGGTGCATGATTGGTTCAAAAGTGCTGTTTATTAGAAGCCTGAATGTAGATCTGTGTTAGCTGGAACTGCCTAGCAGCAGTCAGCCTCACAGCCTTTCAGTACTAATCCAGTGCTTTCCTAACTGAGCTATCTGACAGTTATCCAGCCAGGGGGCGAATAATAAATAATCCAGGACTTTTTAGCATGTATTATTCAGGGTATTTTTTTGTGATGACATTATTATATTTTTTATCCATAATTAAATCCATTTACCCAGCAACCTGTCTGTAAGCACACAATAGTGAAGCAATACATAGACTCCATTTCAACAAGAGTCAATGATACTAAAATAATCTTTTTGTCTAAATCAACTTAATAACTTAATAGCTGTATTATTATAATTATTGTGTTTACTTAGGCCATTATTTTAGGAAGGTGCTGATATTTAAAAACCCAAAAGTTTCTGGCACAACTTCATCGACCCCCAAGGTGCATGGAAAGGCTGAAAGATGGGGTGACATTAAAGTCTTCACTTCAAAATAGCTATATATTTAGTCTGTGATTGGGCAGGCAAAACTGTCTGGTCTAACACTTTCTAAGCTTAGACTAAAATTGAAAAATCCATAAGCTTCCCAAAAAATACTCTGTAAACAATACTAAAGCGTAAGAAAGCAAAAACTGAAACTCAAAGGCATTTGATTTGGTATTATTAAAGAAATACTAATGTATACTATAAATGTATACTTCCTTCCTTTTTCTGTTAATATATTGAGGTAATAATTGCAATGTGTTTTTATTTGTGTGGTCTGACAGCAAGACACTTGTTGGACATCATCAGAGACCAAGTTCAGCTTGTTGCCTTAATAAAAGGCCAGTTGTGCAGCAAGAATGATGGTTTCTAATCAGAACTGCTGCACACAGCAGCACTGTAACAGAGAGGATGCAGCACTGACAAAAGAAAGGAAAAACAGAGTTTAATCTGGATAAACATTGATAATAATGCCATCACAACAAGATTAGTAATCTTTTTTGCTAGTTTGGCTGAACTACAAAAGATCTACACTTAAACATCTCCCAAACAGTTTAAAAAGGTTCACTTTTGAACCGAAGATTGATCTAGGAACCATTTAGACAGAAAATACCCACAGATAAAAGGCATACCATTTACATGTTTTTTCAATTTATTGCTTAATAAAATAACTATTATTTTTAGTGGGTATTTATTTAGTCTAATATCTGAAGGTTGAATAAATACTGTGTCAGTTTTTTTAAGAGAAGGTTCAACAGGAAGCTCTCAGGGAAATGTTTCTGTTTAAGACAAGTCATTTTTCTCCAAGTGCAATAAAACCCATTATTGTTTCACATTTGCTAAATAATCTTTTTTTTATTATTTGTTTTCAGCATCTACCAATAAAAGCATGCTTATTATAGTTCCCCACACTACACTAAGGATGCAGCATAACCATAATGAGCTGCTACATTCTCACCACAGACTTTTGGTGTGCGCCAAAAACGGTCCGGAAATGTCTGAGAAAAATCCCCAGCTGTGTCTGAGCAAATGATGCGTGCTTTTGCCACAAACACAGTGGATGGTGCCAGTGTGTTTTTCTTTTAATCTGCTGGCCACCAACAGATTACCAATCCTATTGGTCAAGCCGCCTGCCGACTGCTGTGCTCACAATGGCCAATCACAGACAGTCCTGAGGATAACAATGTGTCACACAATCATGTTTGCTTCTTTAGTGTGAGATGTTCCTGGACAGAGTGAGAGAGTGAGCGAAAATATTAACTCACACCAGACGTGTGAGAGAGTGAGCTAGAGTAGTTGTTTTGCAATGGGAAGGTTGTGGGGTTCGATTCCAGCTTCCCCTATTGCATGTCAATGTGCCCCAGGGCAAGGTACTTAACCCCAAGTTGCCTACCGATCTGGCTATCGATAAATAAATGTGTTTGCATATGGCTCAAAAAGCGCTCCCATTCAGTCCAATTACCTGCACAATCTTAGAAAAGAAAGAAAGAAAGTGCTTTATTTGTCATTTTACATACAAGGTACATACAACGAATTTACATAGATCACATGGAGCGTTAGCCTGACACAGTAAACAAGAGCTGTAGTGTTTTTTTTTTACCCAAATCTGTGCAGAAACTGATTTATCTCCCCTAAACTATGCTCATATAATATTTTACGCTGTGGTTTATTATGTATATTTCAATAAGCGGAACCATCTGTTCCAGTTCTTGTGAGCTAATGTTTGCTTACATTCTTCTTGTATGCATATCAGCTATCCAGGCTTCAGGATTTGCATTTTTTCTTCTAGCATAGAAATAGCTATATACATATGAAAAAACACATTTCTGTCAACATATTGAAGCCAATAAGAGCAACAGCCCTCAGTTTAGGTTGAAATTTACTTGTAATCTGTGTTGAAAGTCTTGTGATTTTTGCCTCTACTGCATGAAGAACAAGGTGGGCTCAATAACAACGGTTTAAGAACATAACCTGGATAAGTTCCTTACTTGTATCTGTGTTTCAGCAGCAGGTATTTACTGCCGGGGCAGGAAGAACAAGGTTTTTCACGATAACTTTAAAAGCATTATTAACCCAATGTACTGTACTCTCCAAGTTATTACTGAGATTTTATGCAGCTGTTTTGTGACACAACACATCCAATAAAACATAATGAATGAGTCCTAAAAATCCCCTCAATTATGGTAACAGGAGTAAATGGGCCTGTTACCTCCACCTTTGACTTCCCCCTCCCGGGAGCTCTCACACACCAGGTGTAGCATCGTGACACCTCTGGGAGCCAAACGAGAAGCCGATAAACAGGCCTGATCACACCTGCCATCAGGTCTCAGGAGAGCGCCTCCTATCTCAACCGTCAGCTGTCACATCCATGCTCACCGGAGGCTGTGCAGTGACTCCAACAACTGTAATGAGCCACGGTCAAACTCTAATTACTGCTGGAGAACCATTCCTAACATAGAAGAACTGCCACCGTTACTTTCAATGGCTCCCTGGATATTTTCAATGTTTTTTATTTATTTATGAAACTTTATATCCCATTTAAAATGTATATTTTTTTAATATATATTACCTTTGGGTTTATTTATATTCTATTCCTGTCACATTTTAATGTTTTCCACACAATGAAGAGATTTGTATGAGCTACAAATCCACCAATATTGATAAATATTAGATCAATATTGATCACCAATATAGATCTTTTCATTTGAAAAAATTAAAAGATCAAAATTATGTAGGTTTGTTCTACATTCTAAATTTCAAAGCACTGCACACAAAAAACGGGACAGAGCCTAACCCTTTGCAATGCCTCACAATAAAGCAGCAGCTCGGCGTGATCAAAGACCAACTGTTATTAATTAAATACATCGATCTACAAAAACTTTAACAGCCCTATATCAGAACATTTACTCACATCAATCAACTCTGGGGTCACGTCTGAGCCTCGTCGGGTTTAGGCTCCGCTTCAGTGAACACCAACGTTCATACTGTATTCCCAGCGACATTCCAATCTTTTTTGCGCTTTTTTATTACTGGATCTTGGACTGTTCCTTATTGTTTCGCTTGGAGATGCTAATAGTCGTTAGCCGCTTCCTTGTTTTAACCCCTGCTGTACACGTGCAGCACATTCTTCCATTAAAATCATAAATAAACATGAAAGGCTTTAATTGCTAACAAATTGAGCAAAAACAAAGCATAAAACACCAAAATAACAATGAATATGCCAGCAGGCCATGATAATATTTCATAAAAACTTTGTATGGAATCAGAGTGAGCTATTGTAACTGCATTTTTTTAAGTCAAATAACGAGTCTATGCACCTTTGGGATAAACCTGGGATAAGAAAAGGTGCTTTTTTTTTTACACTACTAGGGTCAGATGGTACATTTAATATATTTAAAAAGGTCAAAATTTAACACAATCCATGAATATGTGTTTGTATAGTAACGACTGATGCTAATAATGACATTCGTGAAGAAATTTCTGAAATTTAGAAATAATATTTCTATGGCAAGATGTTTACTAAGAGATAAGAATAAAAAATAAAAATTCTGCTTCTACCAACAAAATACTTCAACAGTTGAGCATTTCATACGTAACTTGAGGGTTAGTAACATATAACCCAGTGGAGCCTTGAATCGAAAACAGACTCCTGCAGGAAAGGTGGACAACTTAATGTCTATCATTTCAGAATCCAATTTGATTCAGCCTTAAGTGGTCCTGACAGGGTACTTCGTTGTGACCGTGGTTATTCGAGACTTTACACTGAATATTCATAATAAAATGGAGGTACTGTTGAATATTCAGTGCTTGGGGACCTTTACACCTCAGCTCCTTCTTGAAGACAACATGAAAGATTTAATGCTTTTACAGAGAGCATCATACTGAGAGTCTGATTAAATATGTTTGCTGCAATATGTCCGGAAAAGTATAATAAACCTCTTTTTGTTGATGAAGACAAATCATTTTGGATCACTACACACGCTACACTACAATTCAGCACTTCCAAATACTGAGGAGGTAGCTTTCCTGTGTTGAGGAGCTACCTCCTCAGGACAAGACTCTGCTGTCCACCTGCACCACAAGGATAAAGGACTTTCTTTTGAGGAACAAAATGTTCACATTTTGGACAGAGAAGACAGATGGTTTGAAAGAGGAGGAAGCTATTTAAGTAAAGTGAGGAACAACAACTTTTAGAACACAGCGATAGGTTTGATTCCTGCTAAATTTCAGCCCATTTCACACCACCACACATGTAACCACAACATTCCTCCTGTGAGCCAGTTAAACAATGAACCAACGACTCTCCATTGTGAGGGGTGATCAGTTCCAGGCGAATCTAAACTCTAACGAGGCCTCGCCTGCAGATCTATAAAGCTTCACTACTCCAGGCATTTTGAATTTAGAGAGCTTCCTGAATGGGAAGCGAAACATCTTCAACTTCAGAATAGAAGTCCAGTCATTTCACTTTTTAAACCTTTTTATTGGATTTACCTCGCAAATGTATTTATAGTCATAGTGATAACTATACCGTTGCATTAAACTATTATTTACATAGAAGCATGCCATCATCTTTAGAATTATCATCATAAGAATGGAGCTAAAATAGTTTTCCATGTGAAAAGACATAATCTACTGGAATATTTCTGACTATGGTTACTGGTTATTTTATACATCAACTCTTGTCCCTCCAGCACTTTCTCTGGCATCTCACTGAAACAACTTTGAACTATCAGCTTGGCACAACAGAACCTGTTAGTAGTTCAGAACCGGTAACCTTTTAAAACCACAAACCCAGTAACCATTGCTTATTGATGACCAAATGCAATTAGACCTGTCAGTACTGCTCCTACACTAATTATACAGCATGAAGGAAGAAACCAGCGAGAGACAAGCAGCAGACAGAGGCAGTGGCTGAGAAACAAGATGAGGCGCACACAGATAAAGGAGGTAAAGTTTATCAGAACAAAGGTTGAAACAAATGGTTGAAACAATTAAGCCACAGCAGCACAAACGAGTGGGGAAGGCCAACTTATCACAGTCAAGACATGTCATCATATGAAGGAGACGAATTCTACAACTCAGCTGCAAAGTTTCAGAATGTGTGTTGTGGCTTTTAATGACCGTGTCCTGTTGCAGGTATTTGGATCTACAGATTTAAAAAAAAAACAGAAACTTCAGACTGTGACTGTGATAAAGCTGAAACCCTGAGCTCTGACTGTGACGTCGTAGATGTGCTTGGGTTAAGTATCCCTGTGGGGAAAGGATCGGGATGTTTTGGGACTGCTTTTTATTCCACAACAAGTCCAGATATTAACTTTAAACCCAAAGACAAGCATTCAGGACAAGGAAATATCTCTGCACAATGTAATCTTTGACAAAAGTTTTGAGTCTGATTTATAAGTTGACATCAACGCACTCTGACAGCATGCAGCTCAGCCATCACACATCTCCTGCTTCCCCAGCATGGCATGCTGGGACGGCTCATTACTACAATGCCAAGCAACTAGTTGCTAAGGAGACCTGAGGGAGAGGGAGGGTTGTAGTTGCTATGGCAGCAACCCTGCATCCTTCCAACTGTCTTTCCCCATGAGACCTGACCATCGTAGACAGAGAGAATTTGAGACAGGGAGGAGAAGTGAGGGCAGAACGCAGGGAGAAAAAGGCTACAGGGCGTTACGGTGGTGGAGATGCTGAAAGAGGAAGACTTGTAAAGATGCCTACAGGGTTGCAGGACTGCTAGAGAACCACAGACACTCACAATAATGCAGAGGGAAAATTGATGGGGCAAGACAGAGAAGATTGGGACCTTGAGAAATGACCCCAATCTCTCTCTTGGATCCGTCCATGTGCATGCAGCAGGCTTCCCACTGCTAACAATAAAAAGCTGCTGGACAAACTGTAACAAGATCCAAAAACTGACAAATGCAACCCAAACCAAACCCTGAGAGACTACTTCATTTCGCATTCCGACCCACCATGCATGAACAAAAGTTAACTGCCTGCTTCCCGGGTTTTACAACAGGTTTTAGCCAGCTTTGGAGGAGATGACCTGGATGGCCATCCATCATAGAAAGAAATCTGCTTTGAGACAGCAGCAATGAACAGAGAGAGAAAAGGAGAGCATCTGCGAGGGATGAGCGGAGAGAGATTAAACTGATTCGGAAGTTAAGAACGAGGGTGACGAGGAGGTCAAACAAGGCAAGAGAGGGGACAAGTAGTCCTCAGTTTAAAATTTAAATGAGCCTTATTGGGTTTCAAGGACGTGGAATTGTTTCTATGCTTCTGTCTGTTTCATATTCCCCCACCACAACTCTCTTTTTTCAGTGTTTTTCTTTTTCTACCATTGCATCCTTTGAACATTCTTAAACCATTCCTTTCATTTCATCAAACCTGTCCAGGATCTGCGCTACACCAATTTTTACTATTCTATAGAGACTGCACTTTATTCACCTATGCTATGGATGTAGTTTTATTTGGAAGGCTGAAATGATTGTTTTGGGATAAAGGGTTAGACTCAGGGTGCATTCAGGTGAACTCTCAGATGGCATCTACTGTCAATAAATCAAAATATAGTCGTGCTTTCAGTGCTTGCATCCCTGGTCTGTCAGGCAGCACTATGGCTTTTTCCTGAAATGACAGATTCTCCATCATGGAGGATCCAACATGTTTTATCCATTTAGCAGTTAAAGCTACAGTTGGTAATCCTGTTCAGAAACACTTTTTGTTATACTTGGTGAAAAGGACCTCACATCCTTGCAGTTGGATGTGAGGATTCTCCTTTTCTGAATACATTATGTATTCAGAAAAGGAGGTTAACCCCCGGCTGCGCATGCGCACTTCTAGTGTTTATGAACCCGGTTAGCTTCAGTGTTAGCCGTTCATTATAGCTCCGCTGCTCTAACTGTATACATTGTAGATGGCTGAGAGTCACAAGAAGCAAACCCTGTATAAGTTTAAGAGAAGAAGAGGAAGGTCTCAGTAGAAAGATGTAAGACCAGAGTGGATTTGGAAGATTTTTTCACATGAGGAGCTGCAGACCAGGTAAGATTGTCTGGTGCAAGCTCAGTTATTCAAAAAGGGATTTGGGAAACTTCCAGAAAAATCACCAACTCTACCTTTAACAAAGCTCAATGTACTGAGAAAGAATGTCAGTAGAAATTTGGCAAAGTCATGCCATTAATTGGAAAACATGGATTGCAAAACGTCTTCTTAAAGGTGTACAGCCACGTTATTTTACTTTTTTTATTTATACGTCAGTATCTCACTCTGGTTGCATACAAATTCTTATGAAAGATTATCACGTTCTGCTGGTGTATTAATTGTTATTTAGGTGTTTTATGCTTTGATTTTGGATACATTCAGTCTCTCGCCCCAATAAACGCAGACCCCCACCCCCAACCCCGCAATTAAGCAAAGGTTAAGCAAATATAGACAATAGATGGAGGGACTTTCCAATCTGTTCTTTTTGAAGTATCACTTTAATGCTAAAATCACCATAGCTGAAGTCCAGCAATCTGTTTGGACTTCATTGAAAGTGTGACAGCCATAAAGTGACACGACACGGGGTTCCAGATGTGAGTTTCCTTTAAAGGTGCCTCAACACTTTAGTAACACCCTACTTGGGTGTAAGTACAATATATGTGGGTTACCTGAGGGTCTGGAGCATGCACAAAGCCTCTGTAGTGACATTGTTGGTGTTTATCATGATGACAGCAGTCCCATGACAGGAGGGCCAAACCTAGCAGTGGGGCTTGGTTAATAAGGATGTGTAGGATGCTACAACCATTGCATGAAGATAGTTTCCTATGATGTGGTGATTTCATCAACAAAATGGCTGCATGATGATCCACAGAGATGTGAGGCCAACATATTGAGTGGAAAGAACAATACAAAAAAAATTTGAAAAGTATGATGTGTGCATTTGTGTTCAGACCCATTAACAATGATTCACCCCGCCATCCATAAAATAAAATAAAAAATAAGGCAGAACAGGAGCAAGAATTTCATCTGTGCCATGACATGAAAATTGATGTTCACAGATGATCTTTATCCCATTTGAGTTACTTGAGCTACTTAAGAAAGGATAAATAGGCCAATTTCTGTCTGTAGATGTTCAAAGCTGATAGAGACATACCCCAAAAGACCTGCAGCTGGAACTGCACTGAAGCACTGTTCTTCAAAGTGCTGGCTCGGTGGGGCAAAATACAAATGTCACACTTTTAAAAATGTTTATAACATGAAATTCTCCCTCTCATTTTTACATTACTCTGTGTTAATGTATCAAATAAAATCCTTCTAAAATATATAGCTATTAATACTATGGCCCAACGATCAGAGGTCTGGTGAGGTTTAGGGTTTATCGGGTTTGTGAGCAAAGCAGTACCCACATCCTTCCTGCATAAAAAACTTTCTGCTTAATGTTGTAACTGTCCCAAGTACCAATCTGGAATTTGTCTTTCTTCTCCCTGGTTTTAATTATACTATTTTTTCTCCATCTCTCACTGAGTGTCTCTCAATCTCCCCGTCTGTTTGTCATTGTGAGAGAATGTGGCGTCTGTCTCTATGTCACAGATGCAGGGACTCATCGCCCTTGTGTGATTCTCTTCTTGTTCTTCCTCTCACCCACTCACACACACACACACACACACACACACACACACATTTTCGTCTTGTTATATGTAGTTAGGACCATGTGTTGACTCCCATTGACTACCGCTAATTTTCAGTAATTTTCAACCTTTACAATAACCCTAACCATTACCAGTGCATACCTAACCCTAATATTCACTTAAGCTCAACTCACTTTTTGGTCCTAAACAAAAAAAGTAGGACCAGCAAAATGTCCTGACTTTGGTACAAACGGTCCTCACTTAGATTGTTAAATCGGAAAAGTGGTCTCCTCACTCTGATGCCTAAACAGGAGCGCGCACACACACACACACACACACACACACACTTGCGCACACACACACGGGGGAGGGGGGTGCGTATTGACTTATTCATGCATGGGTTTGTTTTGGGGGCAGAACTCCTGTCTGCCAGTCTGACAGACACCCTGTGAACCCCTGAGACCCCCCCCCCCTCATCTTTGTCTGCACACACACACACATATCTCCCATCCTCCACCTTCTGACCTCCTGAGTCCCTCCAAGCCCTGTTATGGCATACATGGTCCTCTTTGAGTAACTGGAGTTCAATCCGGGTCCTCCTCTATCACTTCTACTCTATTCATCTTTTCTTGCGCCAAATCCTTTTTGCTTTCTCCTTCCCTTTCCCCTCACTATTTCTGACTCCAACAGGAAGATAGGGAAGGTATGCCCACATTTCCCAGAACAAAGACAGCCCAATTAAGTCAGTCTGAGTTAGGTTGTGTGCGACAGGGAGGGATCGGAAGCGGGGAAGCTGAGGAGAAAAAGCAGCAGCAGAGGAGCAAACGGAGGAGAGGTGAAAGAAAGACATTCTAACAAACAGGGAAGAGAGAGGGTAAGAAAGAAGAGGAGGAAGAGGAGGAAAATATACGAGCGCGAGTCACTTTGTAGCGGAAGCGGGTTGACTTCGTTTTTAGCTCCTCAATGGGAGACTATGAAATATTAATAACTGCTCCAGCCATATACTTCAGAGGCCTATGGTAAAACTTAAAGTCTAATGAGACGCCGCTCATGAATTGCAAATCAGAACGCTGTAATGTGTGTTCCCCACACGTGTGTGTGTGTGTGTGTGTGTGTGTGTGTGTGTGTGTGTGTGTGTGTGTGTGTGTGTGTGTGTGTGTGTGTGTGCGTGCGTGAGGTCAAGCTGATTGTAGAGGTTTGGAGTAAAGTAGAGCTCTCAATAAAAAAAACTTCATTAGAGGTTTGTTCACTGCTCCACTGCTCTAAATAGTCATAACATCCTGTTCTATTGTTATTATTGTCAATCTACTGTAAAAGAAAAAAATTAAAAAATATTAAAATGTTACAATACTTGTCATTGAGCTACTAACAGCAATAATTTAGAAGTCTGATAACAGATTTATCACGTCTTCCAGGAAAAACAACAATATATATTAATGCCAATGTTAAGTTGTGTATGTGATTTATTACAATAATAATAATTATAACCTTAATGTAAAATGTAATAAAAAAGTCATGTGTTACATTTTTGTATGTTACTGTTTTACTTCATTTGCGTTATATGTGAGGGGCAATGCTTGCCGATTGTGATGTAATAATCAGGTTTTTGAAATGGCTCATTTTCTAGACACTAACAAAACATTTACTTATTGCCAAAAACAGCCGGATGTTTTTTTCATTTAGCGCTTGGACTGTTCCTCGTGTTTCTAGGAACAGTCAGATCCTAGAAGCAGTAGAGACCCAAATGGAAGTACAAAAACATGCAGAAAGAGAATTCTCCATAATATGTCACTTAAGTTTCTAGGGCTGATCTTGGTCCCAAAAGATTTGAAATGCAGTAACCGTCCGTCCGTCCATTTTCTTCCGCTTATCCGGGGTCGGGTCGCGGGGGTAGCAGCTTTAGTAGGGAGGCCCAGACGTCCCTCTCCCCAGCCACTTGGGTCAGCTCCTCAGGAGGAATCCCAAGGCGTTCCCAGGCCAGCCGGGAGACATAGTCCCTCCAGCGTGTCCTGGGTCTTCCCCTGGGCCTCCTCCCGGTGGGACGTGCCCGGAACACCTCACCAGGGAGGCGTCCAGGAGGCATCCTGACCAGATGCCCAAGCCACCTCAACTGGCTCCTCTCGACGTGGAGGAGCAGTGGCTCTACTCTGAGTCCTCCCCGGATGACTGAGCTCCTCACCCTATCTCTAAGGGAGAGCCCAGACACACTACGGAGAAAACTCATTTCAGCCGCTTGTATCCGGAATCTCGTTCTTTCGGTCACGACCCAAAGCTCATGACCATAGATGAGGGTAGGAACGTAGATCGACCGGTAAATCTCTTCACAATGGACGGGTACAGCGCCCGCTTTACAGCAGACGCCGCACCAATCCGCCTGTCGAATGCAGTAACAACTAATCTCAATTTTTAAGTTAATATACAATGACATGAGGCGCGCTTGTGGCGTAGCGGGTAGTGCAACCCATGTTTGGAGGCCTTTAGTCCTCGACGCGGACGACCCGGGTTCGAATCTGACCCGCAGTCCTTTGCCGCATGTCTCTCCCCTTCTTCTGCCCCTTTCCTGTCAGTCTACTGTCATAAAAAGCAAGCCAGTAGAAGCTGCAAAAAAAAAATATATATATATATATATATATAAATAAAATAAAACATATATACAATAACATACCTGTTGCTTATAGGTCGCTTAGATGGTAATGTATGTTTTGATATTCTAAAACATTCTCACTATAGAATAGTTTTGGCTCAAGCATCATTATACAAAACTAGATGGTTCTCATCTCTGGATAATCAAGCTCCAAGAATCATAGATAAAAAGCAAATCAGTTGGAATCAGTGTTTGATCTTAAGAAGATATGATTCCCTTTTACACAGAAAGGTGTATATTGTTTGTTGTTAAAGCACATTGCTCTAAATGTGCTGCACTGACAATATACACCTATGGCATTCTTTACTATAATGTAGCTTTAACCACTTGGTTGTTTGAATATTGCTATGCTGATTATGTTAAAACTACAGGGGTCAATAGCTATGAAGTGTCTGTACAGCACATCACTTGTATTCTAGATATTGCAATTGCAGTGTTTGCAACAGTATTCATATCCCTTGAACCTTTCCAAATGTAGTCACATTACAACCACAAACATAGATATATTTTATTGCTATTTTATCTGAAAGACCAACGTTCAGATAAAATATCAATAAAACTTTCACAGTTGCTTTTTAGGGCAAAAAGTTACATTTCGGATCCATCTGACCAAAGCACCTTCCTCCACAGGTCCCCAACATGGCTTCTTGCAAACAAGACTTCCTCTGGTTTTCTTTTAACAATGGCTTTCTTCTTGCCACTCTTCCACAAAGACCACATTTGTGCAGTGCACAACTAATAGTTGTCTGTGGACAGATTCCCCCACCTGAGCTGTGGATCTCTGCAGTTCCTCCAGAGTCACCATGGGCCTCTTGTCTGGATCTCTGATCAGTGCTCTCCTTGTTTGGTCTGTAAGTTTAGGTGGACGGCCTTGTCTTGGCAGGTTTACAGTTGTGCCTTACTTTTTCCACTTCCGGATGATAGATTGGACAGTGCTCCGTGAGATGTTGGAAGCTTGGGAAATCTTTTTATAGCCTAAGCCTGCTTTAACCTTTTCCACAACTTCATCCCTGACCTGCCTGGTGTGTTTCTTGGACTTCATGGTGCTGTTTGCTCCCCAATATCCTCTTAACCTCTGAGGCCATCACAGAGCAGATGTATTTGTACTGAGATTAGATTACACACAGGAGGACTCTATTCAGTCATTAGCAATCATCAGGCAACTTCTGAAGGCAATTGGTTGCACTCAGAGAAAAGGGGGGATGGATACTTTTGCACACTGCGCTTTTCAGTTTTTTTTTAATTTAGTTTTTTTTTAAATCATGTATACATTTATTTCCACTTCACAATTGTATACCACTTTGTATTGGTCTTTCACATAAGATTCAAATAAAATATGTTATATTTGTGGTTGTAATGAGACAAGATGTGGGAAAGTTAAAGGGGTATAAATACTTTTGCAAGCCACTGTATCTGCCCAATTAAACTTCAGTTCTATTCTATTCAAATAAGGTCTTTAATTGAGTTTTACCTGTAAGTTTTATTCTTTCATTCTTCTTTTATTTGACTTTTTCATTACTTTAAAGTAATTTACTTATAGATCCCTGCTGTCTCCTTATCAATTAGTAATAAAATTGTGTTTGTTTGGTTTTATGAGTTCTTCCGTCCCACCACTGCTTTATTTATTCTTTATTTTAAGATGAGATGTTTTCTTATTTATTCCAGCTGTAAAGAATGTTGTTCCATTCTCTTCATGTATGAAAAGTGATCTACACATAATGTTTGATATATTCATTGATTCATTCAAGATATTCAGAAAAAAGCTACTATACTGTTAGGGACTCAACACCAAAGTCTTTTCTACAATCTTGGTCGGAAGTAACAATCTATGCTTTTTCTTGTTTTTAATAGTTGTTTTTAATGAGAGAGGTGATTTACAGTTCTCCTGAAACAAAAATATATTTTAATAACACTAGTTTAATTTTTTACTGTTTAAACTGGAGGTTAGTGTTTTAGGAATTAGACATGTGCTTCATGTCCTGATACAAAAACCTTTAAGGATGGAATTTGTGCTCTTCCCAAAGCTGCTATACTCTCTGTTTTTTCACATGTGACAGTATATCTAGAAATGCATTTCAATGAAGAAACAAAGCGATTTTCGTAAAGCCTTTATGTGTGTTGCTTATGATACATCCACGTTTTGTTAGGTACATGTGTATTAATGTTATGTATGTAAAATGTACAGTGTGCTACTGAATAAGCACATGGTCTCTTGAATTTGCTTTGGCATAATGTCTTTTTTTTCTATTTAATAATAGTTCAATGTTCCAAACAAAGTGTATTATTGCCCCCAAGTGGTCAAATTATTTTTGCTAATTATTCAGAAAGGAGATTAGGCTGTAAAGAGTTCCAGCCACTCCAAGCATTTGTCATGCCGAGGTGGGTCAATCCGCATCACTGCAGGCTGAGCATCTGAATTGTGTATCTCTAGATTAGGTAATGTTTTTATCAATATTAGATATCATCGCTGCAATATTTGAAAGCATTTATGCAAGTTCCTTAGCAGTGGTGCATATGTGTAGTTTATGTGGCAGTACTGGGTTGTAAAACAAACTGTGATTGCATGCATATTCATACTCCTACTCCATACAAGTGCAGGAGAGGTACTACACAGTGTGATGGGAGTATAAAAGATAACTCAGCAGTAAAGTCCAAGCTAAAGTTTATGCCAAGATCATAATGACTGCAATTTAATTTAACAGCAAGTAATAAAAGACATTAACTGTTTCAGATAAAACACTGTAAAACAAAACCACTCTGTGGTTTAGTGCATCAGTGTGTCTAACGTAACAGTCAAGATCAATCAGAGATGGCTTAGCTGTTAAATCTTCTACATTTTTATAATCTAACAGTTTACTACTGGCTGGAGCTGCTCAGTACCGCCGTTTTACCATAAAAAAGCCAACAGTCAGTAATAAATATCCGTAAGCTATATAAAATAATGCATGAGCAGGTGATCTGTTGCACAAATGAAAAGCCTTGACGAAAACAAACTCTCTGGAATTTCCTCCTGTTGGTCTTCAGCTCAGTACCTGGTCAAGCCTCGTGGTTTAAGCTGTGCCAGAGTCAGTAGGATGTTGTATAACCCCTGTGATTGGGTTTAAGGGCCGAGCCTAGGCACTAGATGAAGGAGTGGGAGCTGCACACAGGGTGGTGCTGGGGGGAGCCCAGAGGGGTTGCCATGCATCATACTGTTGCTCACTGACCCCATTTCCTACCTCTCTGAACTCCACTGGAACCGCAGTAATGTAAAATAGGTTGATGTGAGAGAAAAGGTAGTCATTATTCTTAATACAGTTCTAAATAGGATTATTAAGACATTTTATAATGCAATGTGTGATGATATGTGTGATGTTATATGATGAATTGATTGAAGTGTTATGTCTACAAAAGCATGTTACCCTGAACTACTTTTGATCACATTTCCATATGCATGCTTGTTTATTAATAGTAAGGGCCAATTAGCAATTACGAGAAAGCTCAGCGGGAGAATACTCAGTAAGTGCTCGAGTGAGCACTAATGAAAGAACAGAAAGTTATTATTTTGTTGAGAAAGTAGGCTACATTCTCAAATAGCTGTTTGAAAGTGATGCCGAACATGTGAAGTGGCAGCCATTTGCAACTGAGCACCATGGAGAGTGTTTTTTTTTTGTCCCATCCTAGACACTTCCTGGAAATTTGTGCTGCTGCAAAAACAAAAAAACTACATCAATCAATCAATTCTGGGACATAGACGACACAGCTAGTATGGAGGAAAGCTGAGTTTACAGCATTAAGTTGCCCCTTGTTTGTAGACAAATAGTAAACAGGGGACAAAGTTTTAAGTTATGATCCAATTCTTTAGCAGAAGAGTACAGGCAGTGATAGTCATTAAACATTTCAGCTCAATACTCTGCATCTTTATTTGGCACTCTTGTTCTAAAATAAGAAAGGTTGTTGATTCACACTGTTGGGCTGACTCTTTGAAGTTTAAAGGCGTTGTTAATAAAGACTAGGATTGGTTCTCCGCTTTAGGCAGATATGGTGTGCAGTAGTGGGCACAGTCACGCTAATCCATGAACAGATAAGTGCAGAGTTAACTTTTCGTTCATCGCATTATTGCTCAAACTGAGTTTAAAAACTGTTTCCGGCGTCCACTTTATTGGATTTCAATACCTCTAAGTATGATAAGAATGTTCAAAATATTCATCCGCCCTTTACATCACCGCCCTGGCTCTCACTACACATCCACACAGAATGCCCAACACAACAGCAGCAATCACAGCTCCTCAAAAAAAAACATTGCTAATTATCTTTCTCCTTCTTGTTATGATAGGATCGTAATATTTTCAGCTCCCATTATTCAACAGCTACATAATAAAACAGAGACGCCTGTGTCATGTCGATCAGCTAATGCCAATATCCATGTTTTTTTTCTATAAACAGTGCAGTGTGTGACCCTAACCCTTTAATTAATAGTGTGACTGAGCTTTCTGGGTTTGTTAACAGCACCGCATGAGGTGGAAGGAGACTGGACTCAGAGCTGGCCTTTTGGGTCACTGCTTGGCTCAGCGGGACTCTTTTATTGTTACACTTTCGTACAAAATACCAGCAACAGGGTAGGTAGTAAGCCGTTACACATTAAAAATAACCGTTGTAACAAAACAAAACAAAAATCATGATTTATTATAAGTTTGCTAAAAAGTCTGATGATGGTGTATGCTCTGATGGAGCAGTGGTAGTTACACGACCCACATATGGAGGTCTTAGTCCTTGACGTGGCTGACCTGGGTTTGATTTAGCCCTGAGGTCCGTTGCCGCATGCCTTCCCCCCATTCTCAAACCCCCTTCCCTGTCAGCTTACTGTGTGAAAAATGGTAAGTTGCAGTAAATAGTGTCATAAGTGTATTTTGAAACCGTAAGAATTTTGTAAAGGTCTGTTTTCCTCTTACCAACTGCGCTTTACTGACAGATTTCAGTCGGTAAAAAGGGTAAAAGTTCTGCGGCGAGTAAGGACAGAGTCTGCGCGGGTCAGTGTATGCGCACAGTACGCCCAGTGGACTTAAATTTTTTTTTACACATAACTGTGAAACTGTTGATGATCTTTGCTGTGGAGAGTGGAAAGTGCCTGGCAGTCACATGATCATTCAGACATTTTTTTTTTTACTTGTATGGTTTAGAGTGATATAAAGAGTCATTGACTAAAGTTGTGCCTCTGAGACAAAAATGTCATCAGCATGTATGATCTCCTGTAAAACCCCTTACCCCGGCACATTACAGGCCTAATGGGCAGTTTCTTCTAAAGACTAATAACAAAGGGTTCAGCGATGCATCTGGACTTTCACTGAAATATGCCTCCTTCCACTCAGCCTAATTCAAATGTTGTCATTTGCATAACAATGGATGGACGGTGAGTCAGCTGCCAAACAGGCACGCTACGTGAGGGAAGCAGGATGGAAGGATGTTCTCTGGGGATAACATACACATGTGTGGTCTGTTTGTGTGTTTGTCATCTGCTCTGCATATATGTCTGCTGACATGTGACTGAACAAATGGGCGTGATTAGTTAATGTAGAGCTATCTCATCGCCAGCGCTTATGCAAGCTGGCGTGCATGCTGCATGTGTGTCACACATGCATAGTAAGTATGCAGTGCTATGATGTAGAGGAGTTCATTACTTTCTCCCCTTCCCTCTGTATGTGTGTGCTTCTGTGAGGGGTGGGGTGGGGTGGGGGGGCTGGGATTTCCACTTGAGTGGGGCTGTCAGTGGGTATCAGTCAGCCAGGCAGCGACAGGCGGAGCAGATCATTAGCAGAGACGGCGAGGGGAAGGGAAGGGGAGAGAGTGGAGGGAAAGTCTTAGTGCTGCGTCTTTAATATCCATCTTCAGAGAATTACACAAGCAGACCTGTGCGCTGTTCAGTCACGCAACCACTGCTCCACTGCCGTGTCCTCCTTCTGCCCTCCCATCAGCTTCAGTACAGTAGACCTCAGTGGACATCACATCTGTCAGTATAAGCAGCAATAAGGCTGCATTTCACTCATCCGTTAACACTTGTCGTTTCAAACTAATTTCCTAACACCAATGAATGTTTTTGTGTACTTAATCAGATCTCCACTGAAGAACCTTGTACCATTTTGAACAAACTACCTATGGAAAGTTGGAGTTTTGGTTCAGGCCTAATGAAAGCTTTATGGAGCCTATTCTAGGTCTACAAAAACAAAATCACTGTAAATCCACCTCAGATCATAGTGCTGTAGTTAGAAAATGGTTATTTAACATATCAGCTACAGACTTTTTTAGGGGCTTGCCTTGGCACTGTTAGTGGCACCAAGGGATACAGAGGCCTTAAGCCTTACAGCTTCCAAACCAATAGGACTTTCCACCAGAACTCCAATGGTTTGAAGTGGCTCGTGTCATGATTTAGGTTTTTGTTTGTTTTGCTTGGACTTTCTGGTCTGATTTTGCTCTCTTTGCTCCACTTTCTTCAGTCATCAGTCACTAACCAATCTTCTCAGTCACCTCCCAGCCACTACTACAGCATCCGATCAGCTCCACCTGCTGCCGCTAAGTCGTTCCACCTGTTTCCCTGCCTTTCTATAACTGCTCCACTCAACACTCCCTGCCAGAACATCTCATCTTGTCTTGTCTCGTGTGATGTGCACTGCTGCCAAGATTTCTGCCGGTTCCTGTGTGCTCAGCCAGCTGGACGCTGTGCCTCTGCTCGTGTTCAGCCCTCATTGTAGTAAGTCTGCAGTGTATACGCGCTGCTGAAGTTTGCCCTGTTCTCTGAGGCCCAGCTGCTTGCTCTGTCCATTCTGGTGGTTCTTTGGCCTGTATCATCTGTTCTGGTCATCTCATGCCTTCATCACTGGTTCTAATCTGTCATTTGCCTGCAACTCCTGTCCTCGCTTAGCTCACTTCACTACCTGCATCTTCTGGTCCCCTGCCCATTACTGCCTGCCTGCCTGCCTCGTCTACCAGTATTCAACTTTCCTTCAATAAACCATTTCAAAACGTAACTCTGTGTTCGGCTGAATATCGGGTTCCCCAGCTCTACTCACAGGTTCTGATGCCATTCCAGCAATGGTACTGGAGTGATAAGAGTTTTCTCTGGCTGATCTTACCCCTTCTCCACCTGTTGCTACAGGCTGCCAGTCAGTTGGCTAAAACAAGGCTATTATATTTTCCCTCGCTTACAAGAAAGACACATTTGTCCATTTAAAGATGTCTCTGATTGAAAAACACAGACCGTCACTCTGTGGGAACCATAAATCTTCTAAGGTCCCTTGTTAGTTACAATTTTTAAAACTAAATGTGAATCTTTATCACATTTTTATAATCTTCAGCTTAGAAATAGCCTTCCTGAAGACCTGGGAGTACTTCTGATTTATTTTAACCAGATTTTATTTCTTGTTCATCAGACTGATTACATTTCTTTTGTTGGGTGCTGTTGCATCATTTATTTGATTCTAATACCTTTTATGACATTAACCTGTATGGTCAAGGAGCTCAGACATTTATACTTTGCCATTGAAAGCATTAGTCATTGTCTACTGGATAAAGAAAATCATGTTACATAAGTATTTAAATGGTCAACAACAATCATTTTGTGTTTAACTTTAAAAAAATGATTTGTCTGTTGTAGAAATCACTGTAATTGGGAAAAAAGGAAGCCTGTACTTCTTCTGGATGTTAATGTCTGTGTTTCCCTGAGGAATAAAAGTTATTATCGGAAACAGTGCAGACAAATGAAGTGTCACTTGAGGCATGTTGGTACTCTGACAAGGTTCTTAAAAATATTGAAAATCCACCCCATGTGGATTTACTATTTCTTCATCTATTGTCACCTTATCTGCCCATTTTGAAAGAAGGCTCTTTCAACTCTCCTCCAGAACCTTACTGCTTTGCATTTTGCTCCTTCATCAATGGCGATCGGGGGCTATAATTCATATTTTAGTGCCGCGTCTTTCAGTGACCACCTTCCACTCAACAACAACATTAAACAGGCAGATTAATGTAGCTATTAACACCTCACACTGACTAGGGTGTCCAGTATATACGACTGTCGGCATCAAGGATTTGATGAAGTCAGACTTTCAGGGAGCTAATAAATCAGTTATGGAGGCACGGCATACTTCATGAAGTAGAGGCAGACACAGAAGGAAGAAGACGTTAGACACATTTGCAGAATAACAGAGGGATATATATATATATATATATATATATATATATTAGGGCTGGGCAACGATTAAAATATTTAATCGCGATTAATCGCACTGATTAATCGCGATTAATCGCGATTAATCGCATTGTATTTACAAACTCCAAGAATGAATTCAAAAGTAGTGTAAAGAGCACTTTTATTTTAATGTTCTGCTGCCATATGAACAAAAGTGTTGTAACATTTGTAGCACTTATCAGTAACACATATATAGTGTAAAGCTCAACTTAAACATGTAAAACAAAAAATAGCAATAATAATAAATTAAAGCTTATTGCCACTGACAGGGAATTCTCTTTATGGGGAAAAAATCTACCAAAAAACAGGCAATTTCTGAGGTAACAGCAGGGAGCAGCATTACCATTTTATGTTCAATACCAAAGTTTAACTTGGCAGTGGTTCCAACTAACTTGTTTCTGTCATATTCCATGCTGGAAGAACTTTAAACTGAAATGCTTGCTAACTCGATATGCTTGCGTTTATTTGACGTTGACACGCGGTTTTTTGTTGTTGCTTTCTCGCGCACATATAGTGAATGGCAGGGGGAAAACAGGCAAAAACACATGGATACTTTGAAACGAGAAGCGACTTCACCGACGGCGTCGATGCAGACCCCCCCGCTCCGCTCCGCACAAAACTTGTTCCGGCCGCCAACTCACCGCCTCGCCTCGCCTAAGCTCGCTCGCGGTACCTGCGGGAAACACCGCCTTCCGCATGTCAGCTGTGTTTTTTTCCGGCCAGCACCTTTCTTCCTCTTTGAATCTGAGGCTGGGCTGACAGCGAGGTTATTGGCGCATTATCGCCACCTACTGTTCTGATTCAAACCCCTACACCGCAGCAACAGACCTTCACAAAATAAAAGCATGTGAGCAACATGCGTTAACGCGCGTTAAAGAAAATATCGCCGTTAATAGTCTAATGAGTTAACGCGAAATTAACGTGTTAACTTGCCCAGCCCTAATATATATATATATATATATATATATATATATATATATATATATATATATATATATATATATGTATGTGTGTGTGTGTGTGTGTGTGTGTGTGTGTGTGTGTGTGTGTGTGTGTGTGTGTGTGTGTGTGTGTGTGTGTGTGACAGAGAGAGAGAATATATTCTTTATAATTTACTACTTGCAACTTAGCGAGAATGTTTGTGTTAATTTTACTAGTAATGTGAGGACTTTGATGTAAAGTGAGGACCGTTTTTTTTGGTCCTCATCGTTTTCTGGGCGAGGGGTTAGGTTTAGGACTAAGGTGTCAATTAGGTTTAGGATAGGGTTAGGTATATACCCCCAAAGATTAGGGTTAAGGTCAAGCCATAGAAAGGCTTGAAAATAAATGAAAGTCTATGGAAGTCAAGGCACTGTGCTGTGTGTAGCTAGCTATCTAGCTAGCTAGCTGGATTTTTAGTTATTTTTTTAGTTCTGAGCTTTAGCATCTTCAAACAACCACGATTTCCAGTGCAACTGTCCGGTTTTGACATTTCAGGTATACTAAATGGAGAAGCTGGTGTCCTACATGTGCCAGGGCAATTTTGCTCTACAAAACGGATAACTGATGATGGTGTCCCATGTGCTTGATTTACTTTATTAAATCAAGACTGTATCCAGGATCAGTGTAGACATATTACATTAATAAGAATCTGTTGGGTGAGTAGGTGTGTGTGGATTAGATGTGTGTGGTAATTCGGCTGGAAGTGCAAAGTTGATAGAATTATGACGCTGTCCCGTTCCAGCTCATACCACCCCCTCGTCCACAAATACCCAGTAAACACAGAGAGGAGCCTCCTAACAGGCCCTACCAGGTCGGACTGCCTCAACACCAACGCCCATGCTGCACTTCAGGCCAGGGACAACAGGGAGAAACCCCGCCTAAGCAGAGCACAGCCTGTGCAAACTCAACTTGAACAGATTTTATCCCCAGTTTCTTTAATGTAACAATTGTATTTTGGTTTATCACCAAAGATTTCCTTGGCGGTGTCACAAAAAATGAAACACAATTCTTCATTACTGTAATAAAAATCATTTAAGCATGGCAAACACTGTCCTTGTTACGTCTGCGTTACGGGGGAGTGGTGGCCTAGTGGTTAGAGCAGCACGCTAGTACTCTGAGAAGGTTGCAAGTACCCGGTTCAATCCCCGCAGAGCAAGACCCTTAGCCCCAGATTGCTCCCCGGGCACTGTGATAGCTGCCCACTGCTTCCTAATGGATGGGTTAAATGCAGAAGACAAATTTCATTGAAATGTACAATTGCAGAGAAAATCCCTGCATCTTGAATACCTACATGGATAGCTAGAGAAAGCTCCAAGGCAATTATACATGCTTCTTTGCTAAATTATCATTTAGCTAATCACTGGGTCATAGAGTTACCCCTTCCTGACATCACGCAACCACTGCTCCACTGCCGTGTCCTCCTTCTGCCCTCCCATCAGCTTCAGTACAGTAGACCTCAGTGGACATCACATCTGTCAGTATAAGCAGCAATGAGGCTGCATTTCACTCATCCGTTAACACTTGTCATTTCAAACTAATTTCCTAACACCAATGAATGTTTTTGTGTACTTTAATCAGATCTCCACTTAAGAACCTTGTACCATTTTGAACAAACTACCTATGGAAAGTTGGAGTTTTTGTTCAGGCCTAATGAAAGCTTTATGGAGCCTAATCTAGGTCTACAAAAACAAAATCACTGGAAATCCACCTCAGATCATAGTGCTGTAGTTAGAAAATGGTTATTTAACATATCAGCTACAGACATTGTTAGGGGCTTGCCTTGGCACTGTTAGTGGCACCAAGGGATACAGAGACCTTAAGCCTTACAGCTTCCAAACCAATAGGACTTTCCACCAGAACTCCAATGGTTTGAAGTGGCTCGTGTCATGATTTAGGTTTTTGTTTGTTTTGCTTGGACTTTCTGGTCTGATTTTGCTCTCTTTGCTCCACTTTCTTCAGTCATCAGTCACTAACCAATCTTCTCAGTCACCTCCCAGCCACTACTACAGCATCCGATCAGCTCCACCTGCTGCCGCTAAGTCGTTCCACCTGTTTCCCTGCCTTTCTATAACTGCTTTACTCAACACTCCCTGCCAGAACATCTCATCTTGTCTTGTCTCATGCGATGTGCACTGCTGCCAAGATTTCTGCCGGTTCCTGTGTGCTCAGCCAGCTGGACGCTGTGCCTCTGCTCGTGTTCAGCCCTCATTGTAGTAAGTCTGCAGTGTATACGCAGTGCTCAAGTTTGCCCTGTTCTCTGAGGCCCAGCTGCTTGGTCTGCCCATTCTGGTGGTTCTTTGGCCTGCATCATCTGTTCTGGTCATCTCATGCCTTCATCACTGGTTCTAATCTGTCACTGCCTGCAACGCCTGTCCTCGCTTAGCTCTCTTCACTACCTGCATCTTCTGGTCCCCTGCCCATTACTTACTGCCTGCCTGCCTCGTCTACCAGTATTCAACTTTCCTTCAATAAACCATTTCAAAACGTAACTCCAGCCCCAGCTCTACTCATAACAGGTTCTGATGCCATACCAGCAATGGTACTGGAGTGATAAGAGTTTTCTCTGGCTGATCTTACCCCTTCTCCACCTGTTGCTACAGGCTGCCAGTCAGTTGGCTAAAACAAGGCTATTATATTTTCCCTCGCTTACAAGAAAGACACATTTGTCCATTTAAAGATGTCTCTGATTGAAAAACACAGACCGTCACTCTGTGGGAACCATAAATCTTCTAAGGTCCCCTGTTAGTTACAATTTTTAAAACTAAATGTGAATCTTTATCACATTTTTATAATCTTCAGCTTAGAAATAGCCTTCCTGAAGACCTGGGAGTACTTCTGATTTATTTTAACCAGATTTTATTTCTTGTTCATCAGACTGATTACATTTCTTTTGTTGGGTGCTGTTGCATCATTTATTTGATTCTAATACCTTTTATGACATTAACCTGTATGGTCAAGGAGCTCAGACATTTATACTTTTGCCATTGAAAGCATTAGTCATTGTCTACTGGATAAAGAAAATCATGTTACATAAGTATTTAAATGGTCAACAACAATCATTTTGTGTTTAACTTTAAAAAAATGATTTGTCTGTTGTAGAAATCACTGTAATTGGGAAAAAGGAAGCCTGTACTTCTTCTGGATGTTAATGTCTGTGTTTCCCTGAGGAATAAAAGTTATTATCGGAAACAGTGCAGACAAATGAAGTGTCACTTGAGGCATGTTGGTACTCTGACAAGGTTCTTAAAAATATTGAAAATCCACCCCATGTGGATTTACTATTTCTTCATCTATTGTCACCTTATCTGCCCATTTTGAAAGAAGGCTCTTTCAACTCTCCTCCAGAACCTTACTGCTTTGCATTTTGCTCCTTCATCAATGGCAATCAGGGGCTATAATTCATATTTTAGTGCCGCGTCTTTCAGTGACCACCTTCCACTCAACAACAACATTAAACAGGCAGATTAATGTAGCTATTAACACCTCACACTGACTAGGGTGTCCAGTATATACGACTGTCGGCATCAAGGATTTGATGAAGTCAGACTTTCAGGGAGCTAATAAATCAGTTATGGAGGCACGGCATACTTCATGAAGTAGAGGCAGACACAGAAGGAAGAAGACGTTAGACACATTTGCAGAATAACAGAGGGATATATATATATATATATATATATATATATTAGGGCTGGGCAACGATTAAAATATTTAATCGCGATTAATCGCACTGATTAATCGCGATTAATCGCGATTAATCGCATTGTATTTACAAACTCCAAGAATGAATTCAAAAGTAGTGTAAAGAGCACTTTTATTTTAATGTTCTGCTGCCATATGAACAAAAGTGTTGTAACATTTGTAGCACTTATCAGTAACACATATATAGTGTAAAGCTCAACTTAAACATGTAAAACAAAAAATAGCAATAATAATAAATTAAAGCTTATTGCCACTGACAGGGAATTCTCTTTATGGGGAAAAAATCTACCAAAAAACAGGCAATTTCTGAGGTAACAGCAGGGAGCAGCATTACCATTTTATGTTCAATACCAAAGTTTAACTTGGCAGTGGTTCCAACTAACTTGTTTCTGTCATATTCCATGCTGGAAGAACTTTAAACTGAAATGCTTGCTAACTCGATATGCTTGCGTTTATTTGACGTTGACACGCGGTTTTTTGTTGTTGCTTTCTCGCGCACATATAGTGAATGGCAGGGGGGAAAACAGGCAAAAACACATGGATACTTTGAAACGAGAAGCGACTTCACCGACGGCGTCGATGCAGACCCCCCCGCTCCGCTCCGCACAAAACTTGTTCCGGCCGCCAACTCACCGCCTCGCCTCGCCTAAGCTCGCTCGCGGTACCTGCGGGAAACACCGCCTTCCGCATGTCAGCTGTGTTTTTTTCCGGCCAGCACCTTTCTTCCTCTTTGAATCTGAGGCTGGGCTGACAGCGAGGTTATTGGCGCATTATCGCCACCTACTGTTCTGATTCAAACCCCTACACCGCAGCAACAGACCTTCACAAAATAAAAGCATGTGAGCAACATGCGTTAACGCGCGTTAAAGAAAATATCGCCGTTAATAGTCTAATGAGTTAACGCGAAATTAACGTGTTAACTTGCCCAGCCCTAATATATATATATATATATATATATATATATATATATATATATATATATATATATATATATATATGTATGTGTGTGTGTGTGTGTGTGTGTGTGTGTGTGTGTGTGTGTGTGGTGTGTGTGTGTGTGTGTGTGTGTGTGTGTGACAGAGAGAGAGAATATATTCTTTATAATTTACTACTTGCAGCTAAGCAAGAATGTTTGTGTTAATTTTACTAGCAATGTGAGGACTTTGATGTAAAGTGAGGACCTTTTTTTTGGTCCTCATCGTTTTCTGGGCAAGGGGTTAGGTTTATGACTAAGGTGTCAATTAGGTTTAGGATAGGGTTAGGTATATACCCCCAAAGATTAGAGTTAAGGTCAAGCCATAGAAAGGCTTGAAAATAAATGAAAGTCTATGGAAGTCAAGGCACTGTGCTTTGTGTAGCTAGCTATCTAGCTAGCTAGCTAGATTTTTAGTTATTGTTTTAGTTCTGAGCTTTAGCATCTTCAAACAACCACGATTTCCAGTGCAACTGTCCTGTTTTGACATTTCAGGTATACTAAATGGAGAAACTGGTCTCCTACATGTGCCAGGGCAATTTTGCTCTACAAAACGGATAACTAAAGATGGTGTCCCATGTGCTTGATTTACTTTATTAAATCAAGACTGTATCTAGGATCAGTGTAGACATATTACATTAATAAGAATCTGTTGGGTGAGTAGGTGTGTGTGGATTAGATGTGTGTGGTAATTCGGCTGGAAGTGCAAAGTTGATAGAATTATGACGCTGTCCCGTTCCAGCTCATACCACCCCCTCCTCCACAAACACCCAGTAAACACAGAGATGAGCCTCCTAACAGGCCCTACCAGGTCGGACTGCCTCAACACCAACGCCCATGCTGCACTTCAGGGCAGGGACAACAGGGAGAAACCCCGCCTACGCAGAGCACGGCCTGTGCAACTTGAACAGATTTTATCCCCAGTTTTTTTAATGTAGCTATTGTATTTTGGTTTATCACCAAAGATTTCCTTGGCGGTGTCACAAAAAATGAAACACAATTCTTCATTACTGTAATAAAAATCATTTAAGCATGGCGAACACTGTCCTTGACGTCTGTGTTACGGGGGAGTGGTGGCCTAGTGGTAAGAGCAGCGCGCTTGTACTCTGAGTAGGTTGCAAGTACGCGGTTCAATCCCCGCAGAGCAAGACCCTTAGCCCCAGATTGCTCCCCGGGCAATGTGATAGCTGCCCACTGCTTCCTAATGGATGGGTTAAATGCAGAAGACAAATTTCATTGAAATGTACAATTGCAGAGAAAATCCCTGCATCTTGAATACCTACATGTATAGCTAGAGAAAGCTCCAAGGCAATTATACATGCTACTTTGCTAAATTATCATTTAGCTAATCACTGGGTCATAGAGTTACCCCTTCCTGACATCAGGACATTCTTCTTGGGGTGATAAAACATTAAAAAAAAATTGGCAATCTATCAGAGACAATTTCTCCACCTATCTTGAAAACACATTTTTTTATTGTACAACTGTCCTGAGAGAGGGCATTGTCTGCTCTGGAATATAATAAACCAAGCTATACATACATAATGATGACCAAACATATACGTTACATTGAGATATTGTGACCATGGTTGGAATGTCATTCAGCTACAGTGTCTATTTTCTCTCCGTAAAGCAGAGCTAAAACATTCAAGAGTACATCTAAATGAAATAAATTCCACCAGGCAGAGTCTGTTGTGGATCTGAGTGCAGATTCTGTGTGAGGCCAGGCTTTTAAATTTGCAACCCTCAGTTTTAAATGTCTTAACGTGAGTTTGACCCTGGTGGAGCCATGGCACTGAGACAGAGGATGAAAGGACAGAGTTCACATCACAGCAGAGCGTGCCTGGAGTGGCACAACGAGGAGTGGGTAGTGCAAGCAGGGAGACAGGGATAGAGTAGAGTTCATATGAGGCCGTCAGCGCAGCATCCGCCATCACAGGATCAGAATGCTAAACGTCATGCCCTCAGTCCTGACCTATTTTCATCAAATTGACACAGAAATCCACAGAAAGGCTGTCTTACAAAGCTGACCTCTGTCTGCCTCTAGAAACGCCATCACACATGCATACATTCACATTTCTTCTGATTTTTATACACCATGATAGAAATCTCTTTAACTATGATTTAAAGCCTTAAGTGGTTTTTAATTAATCATCCATAAAATGATAATGTTTAATTCCTTTCTACTTCACATGAAAGGCTTTTAAAGTAATTTGTGTAAATATGTAGTGGTCTGATGAATATAAGAGAGAGTACTCCTTCCTGACAATATATTCTCAAGGCTCAGCTAGATATTGTTAAGAGACACTTTTTAGTGTAGCCAGTGATTCCTTTAACAAAGGAAGCAAGCAAATGACTGGTTAAAACAGTAAATGATACTCTTGAGACACTAATAGTTTCTACTTTTACGTTGCTTTCAGCAAACATTTAAACTGCAGTAGCAGACTTCTTTAATCAAAATTAATGCAATTAACGTGACGCTGCCTGTCAATCCATTTTGGAGGCTCATCAGTAACAGATCCAATCAGCGATCGCAATTTGTCCCAAAGTGAAACGCCCCTTATCTGCAGAACACACACACACACACACACACACACACACACACACACACACACACACACACACACACACACACACACACATACAGAACATTGCATTCAGAGGGATTTCACTAAAAATCATTGGTAAAAATGGTTAAATGTTGTCATTGGGGAAAGCACAATTCAGACACATATTATCCTGAAGTTTTATTGGGTAGAATACAGTTTCTTTTTTTAAAGACCTAAAAGGAGTCTAGAAAAATGTAAAAGATGGATATGCAGCTGACCACAGCAGTGATCGGCGGGGAACTATCGCATGTTCACGGTGCATGTTAGGCTATATGAAGATAACTACATTTTTGTTCATAAACATTGTATGCTTAATGATTATGTTAAAAGGTAAAGCTGGACTCTAGTTCTGCTGTGTTTTATAGCTTTTGGATATCTGTACGTTGCAACTTCTGGTTGCGCAAGTTGAGTGTCTGTCAGCTAAGATCCGTTAAAGGACTCTGACATTGCAAAAAGTGTTTCATAGGTAGTGTTATGTAAAATCTGATTTGCATTCCTAATACATAATTTCACTGTAAAATCTTGCCATGGATCGCTTGGTGGCAGCATGAAGACATCTACTGCACCCTGCAGTTACTATTTTAAGTTCCTAATATATATTTTAAGTTGGGTATAAGTTGGGTATTTAAACCTGGGCTTTAACGTCGATTTGTCTGTGGTTACCTTGAAGTAATTTCACTGATACGATTTACAGCAATCTTACATGAACATGGATGTGACTTGACTGATGCTGAACATCACCTCAACATGACTAAATCCCACTGAAATAAAAAACAACAACACTATACCATAAGTGACCTATTCTACTCCATTACCAACACGACGTTCCCTATTAATGCACTTTTCAAACACTGCATCCAGCTATTTGCACACAGTAAACAGGCATTTCTAAAATGCTGCCTCTGTCTAATATGTCAGCTTCTGTCTTATAAAGGATAGGCCCTATTCTAGTGGGTTGTTGCTTTAGGTTACTTAGCTGAGTCAAAAGCAAAACATAATACTCTGTCAGTTTTTGTCCTGCAATTTTTTTTTGCACAAATTAAACGTGACCCATGAATCAAATAGAGTTCATTGTATGCGAACATCAAATACTCATTGACTGCCAGCTACCTATGTGCTGTGGCTCCTGAACAAGTCCAACCCATCAATGTTCCACCAGCATACTTGAAAGCTGGTATAAGGTGTCTGCTAGGGCATGCTATGTTTCTCCAAAACATGCATTATGCTCAAAGATATTTAATTTGGTCTTATATGTCCAAAGGAGTTTGTCCCAGAAGTCCTGTGCTTCATTCAGATTCAGCATTGTGTTAACACACCCTCAGCAACAAACTGCCAAAAACCCTGTCAATCTGACAATGATCAGGTAATAAGTGTTTTTTGTTAGCCCTACCTGGATGACGCAATGATGTATGAAGGAATTTCACACAGATTTTTCATTTGGGTTTTTTCTTTGCTTAATAATTAATACAGTGTGAAATTTTGTTTATTTTTCCACATTTGAGGTTAAACTTTAATACTTTTGGAACCTAGTAAATACCACCTCACTTTCAGGCAAACCTTGAACAATCATAGCAATTTAACAGTGACTTTACACACAGGCCAACAATCTTTGGCATAAGAATGATTTTTTATATTTATTCTGACATGTTTGTATCTTGCCCAGATGGCAACTTATAATGAGTTCACATCAAATGACAGAAAACACAACTGATGAGGAATCATTTTATAACTTGATCTCTTCGCTAGTGCAATTCACCTCTAATGATGTACAATAACTGGGCCCTTTTTACTTTTAACTAAGTCCCGTCTCCAACCTTTCATTAGTGAAACTGAAATATAAGCTTAAAGGAACAGGGAAAGGCTGTGGAAGGTGTACAATGTTGGTCTCAAACTAACAATGTTTTATGAAATTATTCCAACATCTCTGACTTTGTAGACAAAATCACATTTTACTGCAGGTTAAAATGTTAGTGTTGCCATTATGTGGAGAAATGGTTGAAGAAAACAGTAAGAGGGCGATTTTTGAACTTGAATATGTTCTGTTTCTTGCATCAGAGGTTCTTTGGAGAACATTAGAGAGCAAACAGCATCATGAAGACAGAGGAACCCAGCATCCTGACCAGTGAGAACGTTTAAAGCTTGGTTATAAAATACTTTAAAGAGAACACCAATGTATAGCTACAGTATATAGTCATAGTCAATACATTTGAGAATGTGTTGCAATGAGGTTTGTTTGTCAGGTTAGAAACACCTTTTGTAAAATAACATTCTTTAAGCATGTGTTTAAGATACTTTTCATAAAGCCCACATTTCTGTAATATTCTCATCTTAAGTATCAAGTCTTCATTAGCTGTCCACAGAAAATCATCCTTATTTACAGAAATAAAGACTTGAAAAAAGTGTATGTGTGGAATTAATCTGTATGTGTTTCATGCAGTGAATCAGGTTGCTGAAGTAAACTTTTCTATAATGTTTAAATTTACTGACTATGACTGCAGAGGCAGTGAACACCAGAAAGAATATGCTCTACTCAGATGTAGGCCAAAATTGCTTCAGTATGAGGATGTCACCCCCATGTTTCACAGCGGGGATGCTTTTCTTTGGCAGACACAGGGAAGCTGGTCAGTGTTGATGGGAAGATGGATGGAGGTAAATCCAGGTGAATACTGGAAAGAAAACCTATTAGAAGCTGCAGAGGACTATGGTGGAGGTTCACCTTCTAGCAGGACACCCACCCTAAGCATAAAACCAGAGTTACAATGGGACGCTTTAGATCAAAGCAGATTTATGTGGTGAAATGGCCTAGTCAAAGTCCAGACCTAAATCCAAATATTTAAAAAAGACCACCTGGTGTTCACAGATGTTCTCCATCCAATCTGACTGAATTTAAACAGTTTTTCCATGAATAACGGAGAAACTGAGGATTTTCAAAGCTGGTAGGGACAGAAACCAGAAGCAGCCAAAGCTAGATCTACAAAGTGCGGACTCGGGCCCCTCAATCATTTCTCCTCATTTGGGCTTGAAAGGCCTTGATCCAGGACATCCAGCGTGGTGCTGAGAGCTTCACTCCCCAGCAGCATTAATCACAAGGCAGCTGTCGTCTGACTGATTACCCACCATCAATCTTAGTTTGCAGAGGCCTCTGAAAGGAGAAAGCCCTCATAAAGATCTAATTAAAAATGTAAGTGACTCATAATCGGAGCCCTGCCTGACCTCTGAGTCAATACTCTCTGAGAAGCAACAGCTCCAAGAGCGTTTCCAAATCTCCACTTACATGAACCCCACTATACCAGAGGGAGAAGACCTGCTGTGGAGAGGTGAGGCCTTGTTGGGAACCGACACAGATTCGTGTTTTGATCATGTTGGTGTATGGTTGCCGTTTAAGGCCGCAGACAAGAGAACGAGCGACTTACAGAGTGTCTGAGAGGCACATCCTGCCTGCAATTAAGATGGAATCAGAGAGAGATCTGCGCAGCCTTAATAATGAGCCTCAACTGAATTATTAACTAGAGCTGTACCCCCTGGACTTGGACTCCCATCAGGGCCCAGCCAGACAACAACAAGCCCGGACACACGTACACACGTCTCCAGATCTGTGCAGACATCTGTAAAGCCACTTTTATACTCCAAACTTAATCATGTCTGCACCTAGAGAAAGGACAACACTTTAGCTGAAGTGATCCTCACAAGACATTAAAAAGCCTCAGAAGCCCAAAATAAACACACCATGAGTGCATAATGATTTATTCAAAGTGCTGTGTTTCATAATGAGCACGATACGCGAAGAGCTGAGGAGTGAATACTTTATGAAGCAGCTCTGTCATTAATTACATTAAAATTTAGAGCAATTTCAAATGCATGATTACATCCAGTACTTTCCTCTGTGATTCCAGAGGGATCATGATCGGATTGATGCTGCCTTGCATTGATGGAGAGGGAATGTGAGGATGACTGACTGCAGTGGAACTCCCTCTGCGCTGCTTCACTTTTTAGCTGTCAGTCTCAAACTGTGAAATCAAACTAATATTTGGCATGCAGCTTTACTGTGGACTCGGTTTTTTAAAATCAGACGCTGAAGAAATGTGAAAACCGCTGTGATTTACCCAAAGCTGTGAGAGATGCTCCTCTACCACTAAGAGGATGTCAGTGACAGTAGATGAGACGTTTTTTTTCTAATCTTAAAGAAACAGCTAGCAACAATGGGGTTAGGGGTTAACGCAGCGTTTTATCCTATGAATGAAAACTGATTCAGTTTGACTTGTTTCAGATGTCTAAAATCGGCTAAAACAGATGGTCTGTCTGAGTAGCTGCTAACTTCCACAAATGAGGATTTCCTCACCTCTCTGCAAACTCACTGCTGTGTGACATCTGTCCATTAAAGTCAATACTTCCACAGAATATAACTTCAAAACATCATAGGTACCCCTTTAAGCTTGAAGAAAATGGTTCTAAAGTATATAAGTTGGGTTTAATGTTGAGGTGGGCTACAGCATGTTTAACCCCTGGTGTTTGCCTTATAGGGCTTCTCGGCCACTAAAGCAGCATCATGCGGTTCGTTAAGGGTCCGCGCTCTGAGTCAGGGGACACAACATGACTGGGCCTCTTGGTTTGGGCCAAACACCAGAATATTTGGAAGCCCTGTTAGACAACACAGAAAGAATGTGATCTGGGCCGACATTTTACAACTTGCCACCAGGCACCATTCCCGAGACCCGCCTGCCTCACTGACTGCTCCGTGTCTGGATTCAGTTTTCTCTCTGGAATGTCTGTCTGTGGAGTGTTTCTCAGCGCTTTATCCCAGCTGTGATTTATCCCAGCTGATTGAAGTGGGAGGTCTGAGGGTGGGAATATTGTGTTCTCTTCCAACCGCTGTAACTCATTTCATTCCATCAACACCCCGATTCCATTGACGGTGGTGCATCCCTTGTTAAGACTGAAGTTATGTCGCATCAGAAACTTTCTGTGGCTCATCATCATCTGACCAGGCAACTGGTCTATCAAGGTTAAAAAAAAACCCTCTTTGAACCTCTTTCTGTTTCATTTTCAGAACTGATCAGAGGAGTTTTAGTCAAGTCTCACATGGAACAACTAACTCCGCTTGCCTTCCAAACTCTTCTCCTTGTCTCCACACACAGTAAACCCAGCGCCAAGCCCGCCAACTCAAGAGCTGCCTCCCCTTCTGGTGCACCTTTGTGATAATAACAATAACTGTGCAGCAGTTCAGAGGGCTCTGTGTTGATCCAGCGCCAGGCCGCCTGGCACAGGGAACCCTCCAAGCTTGTTCCACCATTTCCAACCAATTCCCCTCTGTCTGGGCTGGCGCTGGAGCATCACAGGCGCTCAGGCTGCTATCAATGTGCTCAGCAGCAGGGGCCACCGCCACCACTCACACACTTGCTCTAGCGTTTCTCTCAACGCCTCTCTCCCACTCAATTTGGAATCCAATTGAAAAAAAGCTTTAGTTGGCAGGACAAATAATACCTTTTTTCCATGGTGTTGCTTTGTCTTTTTTTTTTTCTCGCTGTCCCTGTATTCCTCAGTTTACATGCATCTCCTTTTTCTTCACTGTCTCCATCAACCTCGGTATAACAAGGTGACGGCCACAAGTCTGAGTGCTGACACTTTACACACAGGACATGGTGATGCACTAAAAGGTGTTTGGCAGATAATTCTAGGCTGTTGCTTAGAGTAATGGGGCATTTAGAAAAAAATGGTCAACTGATGAGAGTAAAGCTTCTTGGTGCTGTCAAGCTTCCTTTTGCATTTGTTAGATAAAAACTATGTTTGTAAATATATGTGTATGTATATAGTTTCTAGAAGACACAGGAGCAGCTTCAATACTTCTTATAACAGTATTAAACTCCAGCAATGCTGTAGCTCTTCATCAATTATTCCTTCGATTGTAGATGATTCAATTTCAATTCAATTCAATTCTAAAACAAACCCACACTATTCAATTCAGTTTATTTCACAACAAATACCACCTCAAAGCACTTCAATCAAATCATGCAGACGGATTCCAAGTCAAGTACATCCGTCCCACATGGATCCTAGTTATAAAACGGAGAATTTAAATCCAATTTATTAACGTGGATTTTGTTAAAAGGTTTTCTATCTGAGGAAACCCAGCAGATTACATTGAGTGACTGACTTGGAGCATTCACTCCTCCTGCATGGCCACGTTGCCACGGTGGACCGTTGCTTGCATGGTGTTGCTGCCTTTGCAGCAATCCCTCATTCTGATTGTTCTAAACTGAAAACGTTCTGTCCTTACATCAGTAAGAATCATGATTACTAAATTCAAATTATTTTACGCTTTTAATAGTCTTGTATTGTATCTGTTAAAACTGGGGTCATAATTGTGCTCCGCAACATCCAGCTCATAAGATGAAACAAAACAAAAGTTTAGCCATTTTTTTGGATGCAGTCTGGGTTCAGAAACAAAGCAAAGGCTTCACAAATCCCAAACTGTGGTTAAAAGAATCTGTAATCATTGCAGCATGTTCCAGTGGTCCATACATAGCACCCTTTATGTCTTTATCTATTGCCTAACAAGCATTCAAAATGCTCCTATTTGTGTTTTCATAAGTGGAAAAAAAGTTCCCATAAATGTCAAGCTTTGTTTTAAAGAATTTGTGTTTGGTACAGAATGATCCTGTTTGAGTTTTAACAGCCGAAGTGCGTTAGATGTTTAACGGTCTAAATTCAGTCCAGACTAATTAAAAGGCTTTGAAATGGTAGCCCTGTAGGTCTAGAAGCTGTAATGCAAACACCAACTTTATTGTTGTTAGCGTTTTGTAGTTAGCCATTAACAACACTACACCCCTGCTGCCTCACAGTTAGAAGAATGCTGGTTAAACTTCAGCAAGGACTTTGCCACAGAACATCCAAATATCACTGATCCTCAAATATGACTATATGCCTTACATGCAACCTAAGAGTCATCTATGGAATTTAAAAAACACCCCCACCACCACCACCACCTCTACTTCATTAATGTCTTACAGCTCATAAAAAATTGTCTTTTTGAAAGGAAAAGTTAATAAGTTTTAAACTGGACTTTACTGAATTATACAGTGCCAGCCAGTGAAATAATGAGATCTTGCGTCACACATTTACAACAATAGTGCTTCCTAGTGGGTCTCAGCATGTAACTTTGTCTGGTGAAGTCTACGGTATTATGAAGCCCTCTGGATATGAAGGTGTTGGCTCTTATCTTGAATTCCTATGATGCAGGCCCTTATTTTGAAGTGAGAAAGGAAGTAGTTCATAAAGTGCCTTGTTCGGCTGACAGAGTTGTTAGGCTGGCACCAAAGAAGAATCCTGCATATAAAAATAAACTTAGACTGATTAGACCAAGAATGAATTATTCTACCCTGATTAACTCTCTCTTTAAATCACAGCGAGAGATTTCTGAAATTTTTCCAGTATTTCTGAAAACAAGCACAGGGGATTCTTGGTTTTCACAAAAACATTGCTACCATCGTCTCTTATTTTTAGCGACTCAATTTCATGCACGGTCTCTTGTCTCCTGCACTGGCTGTAACTTTACACCTCACAAGCTGGAACCTTGTGGTAATCAACAGCTATGTTTCCATCCAATTCTCATGCGAATTTTGAGCAAACCTTTAAAATATCGCTAAAATGCGCATCAGATGTGTTTCCATTTACTGGTCTGTAGTAAATTAACCAGGAAACGCACAGCTTGACGTCGTCATATGTTGACATTCGCTGGGGTGACAGTGGTGCAGGAAATTCGTCCTGCAGTGGGCGGGTTTCTGATTCGATCCCCCGTTCCCCGCTCAGCTACATAGAATCTCAGTCGTTGAGTCGTTGTGCAAGACACTTCACCTGCATTGCCTGCTGACGGTGGTGCTGATGTATGGCAGCCTCGCCTCTGTCAGCCTGCCCGAGGGCAGCTGTGGCTGCTAACACAGCTCACCACCGTCAGGGTGAGAATGTGTGGGTGAATGACTGACCGTAGTGTACAAGTACAAGCCATTTACCACTTGGCTTTAATAAACAGGAAGTAGATGTTGTAGTACAGATCAATAATGGAGCGAGGCTTTAATGAATGTGCCAAGTTTTTTTTTTTTTTTTTTACGGATGAGACTTAGAAATGCTCACGTCTCTTCGTCGGCTTACACGTACCTGTTGTCCTGACCTGTTTTCTGGCGTTATGGGAATTTCCAGGAAGACGGCGGCAGCAGAAACAGCTGATCAGTCATATGAGGTAAACTTTGGCTACATCAGAACTAGGGTTGCCATCTGTCCCGTGTTAGCTGGGACGTCCCGTTTTTTGGAGCCAAAATCCAGTGTCCCAGATATGACACCCATTTTCCCGTATTTTGACTGCAGCCTGCATAAACACTAGAAGACAGTACATACCATACTTCCCTATACCACCATAACAAAGTCACATCGAAGCAGGTAAGGAATGGTGAAGCTTTGCGTCTCCGACTGATGGGAAGAGACAAATTGCTACATTTAGAACAGCTCAGTGCACGGCCATATTAGATTCATACAAACATTGAGCGGTAAAGCTGGAATAGATCCCTTGTGTGAGACCAATAAGGAACCGATCTGTCCTGAATATTGCCTCAACAGACATATTATGGCATCAACAAAACACCACTGCTTTGGTATCTGCTGGAGTGACTCACAATATGATGACCGTGACCATTTGAAGGAAGTTTTTCATTGATTTTCCAAAACCCGGATGAATTCTACATTTCATCAGTGACAAGGAGCCAACACTTATCCAGACCTAATACCAGCAGCTGTAGAGTTTATGCATGTAGATACAGTGTGGTTTTCTGTGTTGGGCTTTTTTTGACTTGTTTTCATGGAGCAAGTATCTTGTTTCTCACAAGATTGGTGTTTGTATGTCTGCAGAATGTGTGTGTGAAGGTGAGGACTTTGCAACTTTAGAAAATAAGCTGTTTTTATGTCTATTTTTTGCATAAAGCTCTATAATAATTTAAAACATAGGTCTGTAATAATAATGATAAAATTATATATATATATATATATATATATATATATATATATATATATATATAGCAGGTTTCTTCCTCGCATTTGATTGATTGTGCGAGAGGACAGCCTCTCCTACCTTTCTACTGATACTGCTTTCTCATTTTGAGCTGTTCTATGCTGGGTTTCTTAAGTGAAGCATGTAGAAATGAAGCTCTCTGGACGTCGTCATCTAACAAAATGACTGGTATTGCAGCTGTTGCCAAGCTGTGGCGGCATCATCTCAAACATGTCTGATGGAGAATACTTACTGCATCTCTTGGGCATAAAGAAATTAAAATAAATGGTGGATTGTTGTTTCTCCATAGCTGCATTCTTTTTGTCATTGCTGAAAAGAATGAGAAACTTTATGAAGCTACATAAGGAGTAGTATAATGTACTGTATGAGCAGCCATAAGAAAGTTATTAACATGATTTGTCCAGCAACCCAAGTCATTGTCTATTTTTATGTTCATAATCTAAACCCGCACTGTGGTTCCTATGGATCCACCAGCTTGAGGAGCTACAGCTGATTTCCTCTGAGAATATAAGCACCACACTGTACACCCAAACATGCCTCTCATAAGTTGAAAAAGCAAAAAGAAGAATGTGTTTCATAGGCATAATTGATCCTCGTATGTTTGCTACTCCTTTAGTGTGTGTGTGTGTGTGTGTGTGTGTGTCACTGCATGCCAGCTTTATTACAGCAGTCATACACCCACAGTGTGCCTCCATTGCGCTGCTTCGTGGAGCCTTCAGGTAGAGTCAGAGAGCTCCTACCTGCCCGCCTGCCTGCTGCTGAATGTGCATACAGTACAGCCTGCAGACAGGTCACTGCTCAGCACATCTAGTCCCACGCAGCGCCACTTGTGAAATGAATGTAACGTTATGTGTGTGTTTGCGTGTGTGTGTGTGTGTGCGTGCGTGCATGTGTGTGAAAGAGAGACACACACCACCACAATCATGACTGTGACCACATACAGCAGTGAACTCACTTGATATGACCAAACAACGCCTCCCACCTCAGCTACAATAACAAACACTTGACCGCAATTACTAAGCCACACTCAGAAATTCATACATAGTCAGGATGCCAACCTCGCCACCACACACTTCAGCTACGCTATACTTACTGTGTTCATTTAAAGTATCTGTGGCTACATTTGAAGGAATTCATCAACCATCACTGCCGATAAGAAGTGTGTAGAAATGTGAGCCCTACGCTACAGCGTTAGTGCGCCTGAAACCAAAAACAAGAGGCTGACTCCTCAGGAGTTTGTCCTGGAACATAAAACTGGAGGACAGAGCGAGATGAAGGGCCGGCAGATCTAAACTCTCACTGCTCCTAAAGGCTCTTTGAAATGGAAACAACCTGACGGCATTTAGTATCAAGCCATTCATCAATCTACTCATCCACCTATCAATCAAAGCACCCACCATCCCTCCATTTATCCATCCATAGTTCCATCTATCCATCCATCCATCCATTCATCCATCCATAGTTCCATCCATCTCTTCTCTTTTATTCTATTGTTTTTGCTGCTGTTACATGTTGAAGGTTGCTAAAAAGGGATGTTGTTGTGTTTTTTTGACCTGAGACGTGTCACTGACATACAGCAACATGCGTCCTGCTCAGAGCAGCCAATCAAAACGTCCAGACAAAGCTGTTGATAAGGAGCGCTCAAACGTGGACATGGCGAGCATTCCCAGTAAACACAAACAAGCTCCGCAGAGTTAAATTCCAGCTGTAAATCCAATATTGAGGACAGAGATTATTCTTTGTCTCACCATTGTTTAACTGACCCCCGAAAACACTGAATGTCCTTGGGTATCTCTTTAGGGGCTATTTCAGGTTTAGGTAGTCATAGTGTCTATTTAGCCAAAAACACTTTGACTTTATGAATTTCTACACCAGTAGCTCTCTCCGGTTGCATACAAAGGCACAGCTGAGGCACTACAGGACGATTTAGTGTGTCTTACAGTAGCTGTGTCAATAGTTGCACTCTCGCTTTCTTTTTGTTTTATATTTTATTATGTTTTTTGCTTGTTCAAAAGCAAGAAAACTTTCTCCAACTCAATACGTTCCGCAAAGTAACCATATTCCTCCCAACACTTCACGCACCTTAAACAAAGTGAGGTCTGTGTTTTTTTATATATATTGTAACCATCCTTTCCACATATTATTGAATTTGTCAACTTCCAATCTTATTGACGCAGTTAATTTCTCCATTTTGTAAATACTTGACAAGACATCCATCCATTCCTCCACTTTAGCCATCTTCTGGATATTGCTTTTTTAACAACCAACAGCAATGTTCTCAGCATTTGAAAGTCCTACCCTCTTTTTCATTTTGAAGTATCAATATTCCCAAGGTAGCCATCTTGCTTTCCATTAGTTCTGTTCAAGGCAGATGGCATAACAATGTTTGTCTGCTTATCGCACCCAGTGCAAAGTTCATTTCAGGCTCAAAAAGGACTAGGTAAACACCTGGCATATATTCTTCTATTTGAAGATTAATATATGTTTTGTTGTGTTTTCTTTTTATGGTCAAAATATGTGACTAGGCTCTTTAAACTAAATTTTGACAACAAATATTTGTTTATGGACACCTTTATATTTCTCAGTGTTTAAACCACATTTATACATTATTTAATCATAGATTCTATTACTTTTGACCTTAGATAGATAGATAGATAGATAGATAGATAGATAGATAGATAGATAGATAGATAGATAGATAGATAGATAGATAGATAGATAGATAGATAGATAGATAGATAGATAGATAGATAGATAGATAGATAGATAGATAGATAGATAGATAGATAGATAGATAGATAGAAATAAATAAATTTAGGGTAGAGAACTTACAGGGTTCAAGAATGAAGGACAGACAAAGCTCAAAACTGTCTATCTACCCCCTGCTCCATCCTAGCACTACTCACAAACATGAAACCAAGATACTAGTCAGGAACTCTGACCCAAACTTTTTTTTTTAGTTGAGAACCATGACGTTGGAATCTTGTTTGTTCAGTCACAATCCACATCTGATGTTGAGGGACGCTAACATAGACCTACCAGCCAATCAACAGCTTCGCCATTCTACTAAACTCCTCCATCGACACAATTTAACGCCGCAATGTCCTTATTACTGCAGATAAAGCCCCAGATCTGCTTAATTTTACTTTAACTCAGGACCAGTACAGCTCAATGTAGAGGCTGATCCCAAACCCGGAGAGAGTTGTCCACCCTCTCAGAGTATCTTTTGGTTCTCTCAGTTCAACATCAACACAAAGCAAAGAAATATCTGACTTAAATAAATAAAACCATTGCTGAAATTTACCAAATATTTCTGCTTAGTGTTTGGAGGACAGCCACTGATGTTTGTTTAAGGTTTTTAATTCCAGATGTGGCGTGATCACACTACTGCCTTAAGGTTAAAGAGTTAGACAAATGAACTAAAAAAATGAGGTTGAGAATGAGCAGGATTGCATTTAGCGTTCTGTCAATATCACTGAGAAAAACACATCTTGAGTTTTCCAAGTTTTCTTTCTGATGTGATTGGCCCTGTCACCAACCTAAAAACTTCTTAGTTCTTAACTCAACAGTAATCATCTTGTTATGAGGAGAAAAAACCCTGAGGATAAACTTTGCAAATAAATAAATAAACTAAAGATGAGAATGAAGGCAAGCTGCAGTTTGTGCCTTGAAAACAAAAGACTCTTAATCCCAACACTGAATGGCGGGTAAATCTAAGGAGATTAGAGCAACCAATCTATTAGTTTAACCTCATATTAATCTGAATGCAAGAAATAATCGGAGGTTACATCTGTTTACTATAACAGCCAGCGTCATCATCTGTTGTTATTGGGCTTTTAAACCACTTGGCTTGGGTCGTGCTTTTCCAACAGCCTGTGCGTAATTTGACGGGCGCAACAGATCGCTAGAGGTCTGAGCACTGGCGGAGGTGCGGTGGGGGTGAGCACTAAACCCTAAACTGGGGTGAAGTTTAAGGTTGAGAAGCCCGAGGCACGCACTGTCCCCGGTGTGACCCGACGGAAGGCCGGATTGGTGCGTCAAGCGTGCCGTTCCCAACATAAAAGAAAAGTATGGGAATGTGTTTCCTTGCGACCGCTCCTATACGCACAAGACGCGAACCCTCGACAAATGAACCCAGTGACCCCTGATCCCAGCGCACTCACGCCCATTTCCACACGCGGTGTCATGTGGAAAGACGCGGAGACACGCTACAGACATAAATCGTGGGAACCAAGGGATAATTATGTGGCTCTGAAATGTGCACAAATGGAGTTCTGCTCCAGACACAGACTCGAGCTAAATCTGGTAAACCATCTCCCTGTGGTGTCAGGGAAATGATTTTGGCGTGGCCTACCTTCCATCCAGCCGAGCTGTTGCTGTCGCCTTTATCCTTAAAATAAGGAACAAAGCGAACCATCCAGTCATAGATCTGGGACAGGGTGAGCCTCTTCTCCGGGGCACTCTCGATAGCACGGGTGATGAGGTCTGCATACGACAGGTTCCCCCACGCGTTCCTGCGTGACGACTTGGCTTTGCGCAGTTGGCCGGCCACGTCGAGGGCAGCTCCGGACATACAGGCGGGAGCGGCCACGACCGGAGCCGGGGCACCGGCCGGGTGCTTGATCTCCGCCGGCGCGCCGCCTTTCCTATCGGCCCGGCACGCCGGCACGTCGTAGCGCTCCACTTTGACGGACGCCAGAGCCAGAGCCCCGCGGCTCGCCTCCTCTGCCCCGGGGAAACCCTCGGGACACGGCGGGAGCGGCCAGGTGCACGACCGTGACCGAGCGTGAGGCTCGAAGTCCGAATCGATATCAACCTGATGCGCGTCCATGCCGCTGGTCTCCATCATCATCAGCATGATGATCCCCTCCGCTGATCCTGACAAGGTCACTTTACCACGGAGCCGTGTCCGATTTTACGCCTCTTTGAGGGTTAGGGTGTCCAAAGTGCTCCTGGAGTGGGTAGACAGAGGGAATCTGGTTATGTTGTGTCACACGGAGACGGAGAAGCGCGGAAAAAGAGCCGGCTGCGGTGTGGGATATTATGATTCCCCTCAGTGTAACAATGTGGCATCACATCAGGACAGATAAAGATGTATCCGGTGCATCAGGAGGCTAAATCACCCTCTGTTCCGTGTCAACTGGCCCGATTAGGACCAGGTGGCGGTCAGACATCCATGCTGAGAGGCGCGCAGACTCCGGGATCGGGCTGAGCAACAGTTGATCCTGGTCACAGATGAGCTCCTGGTCAAGCTGAGCAGATTCTGTCCTAGATCTGGCCCTTCCTGTAGATTGCGTCTTCAGCTCAAACTATTACTCTCTTAAAAAACAGAAGCACACGCTCATGAATCATTTAAGTTGAGCCGTGGATTTTCCAGACGAGAGGGGGGGAAAAACGAGCTCCTCGTGGATTTGATTTGGAGCATCCTCTGTCTCCGCATCACTCGGCGTGATGGGGATTTCTACCTTTGTCTGCAGCTTTCCGTGCACATGTCACATGGGGAGCGTCTCTTTGCCTGCTGCTCTGCTTTATACCACACGCATGTGCGTCTCTGAAGGCTTCAAGCCACTTAACTGTAGCATGGAATAAAGTGGAATAAGTGCTGCTTCCATATAATTGGACGCCGCCTGGATCGAGTCACTCCCTCCAGAACAGGTTTCCAGGCCGGGAGGAGGGACCCGGCTCTTTGTGCATGCTTACGTGTGTGTGTGTGTGTGTGTGGGGGGGGGGGGGGGGGGGGGGGGGGGGGGGGGAGGGGGGGGATATTCCCAGTCCCATTTCCAAAGGCAGTCATTTACATACTGGAGCCAAATTCAATCTGAGGCGTGCAGTTTGTCACCTTCTTCTTTTTTTCCTCTCTATCCAAACGTGACAATAACTGTGAGTTTTAGTTCGATTTCTGGTGATTAAAGTTAAACTAGACTTACTTCTACAGCTTTGTGTTCTGGTTTTAATATTTCAATTAGCAACAGGCTGGGCACCCAATCAATTTACTCGGGTCCCTTTAGAGAAACTCACAAATTGGAATGTTTAAAAAAGAGAATTTGTTTGTTTTTAATGCCTTCATCAGCTCTAATTATTATTATACGATTCACTCCATCAACCGTAGAGCACAGAGATGCATTTGCGGGAGAGAATTGCAAAACTTTCACTTGTTTGACCTTTAATTCCTAAAATACTGATGTCAGAGCAAATGTGTGCTCTGGTAAAATACAGCTCCTGGTGAGTTTGCCCCTCCAGCAATTTATTGTTGAAAGGAATCCATTATGGGACAATAAAGGAATTTCTTATCTTATACCTACATTTATTACATGTTACCATTTCATGCCTATCTATACAAACTATTTCATACCAGATAACTTTTTTTGTACATAGGTTTTTTGGGTTATTTATTTATTTATTTAAATTATTAATGGGGAGATAAACAGTTGTAAAATGCTCAAATCTCATGCCCTGCAGTAGTACTGCTTTCTGACACAATGTCAGGTTGCCACTAGAAGAAATTCCATCTCTATGGAACGACATGGCATGCTTTCCATCTCTTCACAATTATAAACCACCGCAATGTAGCTGCAGCAGTTTAGTGCATGCTCAAAACACACAGGGTACGCTAATAGACAGAAATACCTGTATTGTCCCACAATGGGGAAATTCAGGTGTGACAGTGGCAAAAACACATAGAGAAGATACACCAGAGTTACTCAGAAGATTAAGCAAAATGGATAAAAGAGCTAATTCAAAGTTAAGTTGTAAAGCTGAAGAGAATGAACTTAACAGAAAGGAGAAAAACACTGCCCAATTATTAATTGGTAATACAACATATTCAGGTAAATAATGCAATGTTCAAGTTAAAGTAAAAGAAAAACACCCACCGATTTACAGAACGACATAAGAAAACTGAGCAATATGCATGACTGGACAAGCAAGCACTCCCAGAGAAGCTAAAAACTGTAAATGGACTTTAGTGTCTGAGAAACTGTAAATGGTTATTGAGCAGATCAAGAACCTGTGGAACCAAAAGAACGTTTATAAACGCTTATTAAGTTTGTTGGGAGTAAGTGAGATTACAAAGTCTAAAAGTGTTAAAAACGTACTATCGTGTGTTATGACACCTTTGAAAAATGAAACGTTTTCATGCCCCATCCCAACAAAATGGCTCAAATATGTAACTTCTATCGTTTTCTGTTTTAATGGATTAAAGCTGTCAAATTTATGACATAATATACAAGTTTGTTTATACCATATAACAACGGTTTCTAACAACTAGAATTTTTAACATTGCCACACTTTTTCAACTATATGAGATTAATAACAATTTAAAAGGTTTTTAGCCCGACTCGTACCTGCGGTCAACTTTTAACTAGCTATGAACCTCATATGGCAAAAATATTATCAGGCCATTAATATTAAAGGCGTTTTTGGAGTTTATTATTAGTATTCATCATAGCTACAGAAGACCAAACAGCAGGGCATGCTGTTGTCACATATAGAATGTGACAATAAACGGACTGGTCTCAGAGTGAAACATCCTTTTATTTGAAAACTGGTAACCGTCATCAACACAGTGCAAGCAACTCTCCCCTGTCACTACATGCTTATGCTACAGGTCACCAAGTCCATACAATCTGCTGGGTTTCCTTAGACAGAAAACCTTTTAACTCATTTCAATAATAAATTGAACTTGACTGCATTGCTTGATAACTAGGATGAATTGGAATGTGTGTCATTTACTGGGAATCTGTCTGGATGATTAATGGGCTTCTTTGTAGAGTCCCTTGTGACGACATGGAGTTGGTGCTATATAAATAAACTGAATTTAACTTTGTCAGATGTTTTACATTTAAAGTCATGCTAAAAAGAAATAAAATACAGTTCAATTCTACAGTCTTAACATACAAACTATCTATAATCATTCTAATGGAACTATATCACCACTCATCAAAGATTTTAAAGATAAACTTTCAATATTATTTCTTAATTTCACTTTTTGTTTTTTTTACTGAATCTTTTTTTTTTTTTACAGTTTTTGTCCACGTTGTTTTTTCCCCTGACAAAATCAAAGTAAAACAAAAAAAACTCAAATGAATTCATTAAATCTGCATCTCATTGTATTGCGATGTATGACGTTCATTTCTTTCCATCCTGAGTTTCTCTGCAGACGTAAGAAGCCCTAAAAAAAAGCATTCCTGTACGACTTCAGGACTGAAACTAAAATGACTGCAAATCACTAAACTGTAACAAAAAGTAAATTAAAATCAAAATTGACACTACGTAAAGTTAAATGAAGGGCTCCTTTTATCCCGTCCCAGATTATTAAGAAGCAACAGTTGCTTCTCTCAGATTATTGCTCATATCTTTGGGTTACCTGAAAGCTGAGGAGCATCGTGTCATCTTAGTTTGTCTTTAATGGAACGACCCAGTGTGATGTGTTTTGTGTTGCCATTCATCTCCTCTTATCTTGACCAAATTGGAGACATAGTAAAGGCTTAATGATTTTATTTATTATTTATGTCTTCACAATGTTCAGTTTGGAGCCTGACGTGATGTTTATTAGACCAGGGTGTTCTTTCCGTTTTCAAAACACAGACCATCAAACCATGTGATTTAATATTGTTGGGTCAAAGATTCAACCTCCCTTTGCTGTCTTTGTCACACCCCATTGCCTTTGGTGGCTTTGAGTCCATAAAGCAGGCTCCATCAATGGCTGCTCTGTGCTGTATCCTCCTCTGGAAAGCCCCAACACAGATAGAACCTGCCACTCTCTGACAGCCGGTTGTCAGTGACAACCATAACTCCAAATGCACCTCAATGGAATGCTTTCAGGAGGACTAAATGGGCCTATCAACAAGAAGAGGGAAGAGGTGTGCGTTTGTGTGAGGGAGAGACACATTAGAAGAAAAGAGACAGGGATGCTGTAAATGGGAACAAACAGAGGGAAAATTCAAAACACATGGCTCTGCGGCTTTTCACAGGAGATTTTATGTGCTGCAGAGGAGTTGTAACCGGAATGTGGTGTGACTCCTACAATATGGAATGAAAACAGTGATGTTGTGCTAGCAGGGTGGATATAGAGCGTTCAGCTGCGGCTTAGAGCAAAGCCCTCGTCATCACGAGTAGGTGATGCACAGCCGCAGCGTAAACACGACAAACATGAGTCACGAGGCCGGACGCTACATGGCACAAACATGGAATAATAGAGTGGAACGAACACAGGAGTGGAATTTTTAGGAACACCATGTCTGTTTGAGCAGCAATGAGTCATTTTTAACAAGAAATATTGAGTTTATTACCCCCTGAACATTGTCGCAACTCTCACGTTACAACCACAAAAGTTTACGGTCAGATTTAAATGTATTCGGAATAAAATAATCGTATTGTACCGTTAAAATGGGCACACAATCAATTAATCTGATCGTAATGTGCGTTTTTTATGCACCAGTGCGCATGCTCTGACATCAAATTCCCCTAAAAAAAACACACAAGAAGAAGTACTTCCATCTTTGCTAAACTTCAAAAATAACAAACAAACCAGTATTATACAAGTTTGTTTGTCTTCCGAACGCCCAGGCTGGACTTGCACCAAGCTCTAATTACAGTTGAAACATTACTGAGAAAGCAACAATTTTGAGCTGTTTTATTTTTTCAAACAGAAAGGTTGTATTGGGAACCCCGACCGTTTTGTTTGCCGACGTATTTCCACCACTCACCAATGCAGAAATACGTCACGTTTACGTCAGGCTCACATGTGCACTCTGGTCAGTTTGCCACATTCAGAATAACTTGAGCCTGACAAGCGTTTATATACACGTTCATCTGATTATGATAACCTCTCATTCGGAATACAATTTGATTCCGATTGAGCTTAATCCGATCATCATATTCCCATTGGCTTGTTTACATGATGCTTTTTTATTCCAATTGGCTGCTTATTCCGATTACTTTTGTCCATGTAAACGTAGCTGATACCCTTAAAAAATCCAGTGCAACCAATCGCCTCTTAAAATTGACCTGAGTGTAATTTATAAATGCAGCTCTCCTATGAAGGCCTTAGAGGTTTGTTAGATAACTGACCGCATTATGAACACAAAAGATCCCAGCAGACAGGTCAAGGAGAAAGTTTTGATTCAGTTTAAAGCAGGGTTACGTTCTACAACAATCTCCCAAGCTTCAGCATCTCCCAGAGCTCTGATGAGTCCATCATCTGAACGTGGAGAGGATGGACTATCTGCAGACCTACCAAGACATGGACGTCCACCTGAACTGATGGGCTGGACAAGGAGAGCATGAAACAGAGAAGCAGCCAAGAGGCCCAGGGTTACTCTGGAGGAGATGCTGAGATCCACAGCTCAAGTGGGAGAATCTGTTGACAGGACAACTAATAACAGTGCACTCCAAAAATAACCCATTTATAATGGAGTGACAACACTGATGAATTGGTTAAACAACACGAGAACATGTTGGCAGTTTGCAAAGCTGAGACACAGAGTAAACATGTTGGCTGGGGGTCAGGAGAGTGCTTTTCTTCCGCAGGTAAGCTGGTCAGAGGTGATGGGAAGATTGATGGAGCTAAACCCAGGAAGACCCAGGTGGAAAACCTGTTAGAGGCTGCAGGAGTCCTGACATTGGGGTGGAGGTTCACCTTCCAACAGAACGACCACCCTAAACATGCAGTAGTATATATGACAAGTAGCTGTACATGTCAAATATTTAACGATGAGGCTAGAGTGGCTAGATGTGCTGATTTGTGCTGACTGTGTCACATTTTTCGCTCTAGTACCGGTTTCCCAAAAAACTGAAACCACGCCCCACATTTGACTGGGTCAGATTCAGAAAAGTCAAAAACTTAATGGACAGGTGCATTTCTGAAGTAAAGAAGGAAAAGCTGCAGTCATCGTCAATGAGCGTTGCGTCGGCTGTCAGTCAAAATATCCAGCAGCGTCTCACCTCTCAACCAGCTGCAGGCCAGGATGCTCATAAAATAAAACGAAAAATGATTTTGATGCATATACATTATTAAGGAAACTACGTCAGAGTAAAGAAAATGCTACTACAAAGACTGGGGAGCAGTTTCTAAATGGGTGAGCTCAGAGAAAGGGGATTTTCTGAGAGCTTTTTGTGAAATTTACCAAAGTTATTTTTCAGTTTCACACAGAGAAGAGTACAATGAAAAGCAACAATCTAGAAGCAAGTTGCACAAAAACTTCCTGATAAAGCATCCTGCTGAACTATGGACTCGTTTTTACTCAAAGCCAAAAATACCTGCCAGATAGACAAGGTTCAGAAACCCTTAAACAATATTTAACTTGATGCAAAAGTTTAATAACATGTTTCTAATAAGCTTTAAAAAGTGTTGATCTTTAAAAGCTAGCAAAGTTTTTTTTTCTGATAAACTTAGAACAATAATGATAAACTTGTTCAAAGCTTAATCCCATCCATTCATGTTCTATCTATGAATCTATCTAGAGATAGATTAAGGTAATCTGCAATCTGTCATGTCCTGTATGAAATGGTTTACATTAAAGCATCTTCAAGACATATTTAAGGAGATAATGCTTGAAATCTGATGCTCACAGATGCTCTCCTTCCAATCTGACAGAGCCTAAGCTGTTTTACAGAGAAGAAAGGACAAACATTTAAGTCTATGACTATTCAAAGCTGGTAGAGACATCCTCCCAAAGACCTGCAGACAAATTTGCTTTTCAAAGAATTTACTCAGGAGAACTACTTACAAACGCATTGAATACTTTTCAGATATTTATTTGTGACAACTTTGAAAATTATGTATCATCTTCCTTCAGCTTCCCTACTTTGTGCTCAAAAATATCTTGAAGTTTGTGGTTGTAATGTGTAGAAATATAAAGAGTCTTTATAGTTGTGCAAGGCCTAGTGGTTCATGTGGGTCATGGTTATTAACATGGGGAATCGTATTGGTCTGTAGTTTTAACAATTAAAGTATGGTTTATCAAATTGAAAAACATTTCTTTTCAGTATTAGTGATCAATAAATTATTTTGGAGCTGTATTCAGTTTTGTTGTTTCAGAAATCCAGTTTATTCAGTAAACTAGTATATACTGGAAGTAAAATACTAACTGCTCATATCCTCTCCACACAACCTCAAAATCTCCCAACTATCCATTCAATGCAGCCATTGGCACACTGCTCACAGTCTCTAAAAGGAATTATGTGCAAGGGTTTTTAGGACTTACACAACTTGCTTTGTCATTTAGGAATGGAGAATTGTGACACAAACCGCAGCTTTTTGTTTTGACATTGTTTTGACATTGTTTCCTTGGAACAAAGTTAAATGGCAAAGTCTCCGGCATACAGCATATAGTCCTTCCAGGTCACACCTAAATGACACTACCTTCCAAATAAACATTTGTTTAGATTTTCAAAAGACACTAACATAAACCACTCATTGAAAAACCTAACAGCCAAATATCTTGATTTCCTCATAGCTCTGGCTTCAGTTTGGTAGCTCACCAAAAGGGGCTAAATCAGATCACTGAATATTCCAAGACTAGATGTGAACACTAATTGCCTCTTCTCCACAGGTCTCCCTCCTTCATTTTCATAGCTTTTCCACCGAGGCAGTCAGTCAACCTGCAGCATTTTTATTTGCTTAACAGCAGGGGGAGGGGGGGGGAGGCCACTCCCTACCTTGGGAAACCCTGAGGCTTTCAATTGTTGGGTAACAGTGACTGCTGCCAGGGCTGTCTCCAATCAGGAGAGTTGGAATGTGCTTATAATAGGTAAGCTGAAAGAGAGCAATGTTTTCACCCAGATTTTGGCTCACCTGTTTGACTCAATTTAATCATATACCCAAGACTAAGTCCTCTCTTGGTGTTCCATGTTTTACTGACACAAATAGACTGAATCTGAAAAGACCTCGCAGCCCTTTAAAGAGCTGCAGCTAGAAAGCAAATGGAAAAACATTTCCTGGCTCAGGTTCTCTGCATGATTACTGGCAATAACAACAGTGTACCCACTGAGTTACAGTAAATGCCCTGGCATGAAGATGCACCAACATATAGTGATGTTCATCAAGCTCAAGTAACGAATATTAAACCAGTGTAAGCTTCACTTTGTCATTACACCATTCATGTGGAAGCTCAATCCAACATAGAGTGGAGCAAAAAAGTATTCAGTCAGCCTCTGATTGTGCAAGTTCTCCTACTTAGGAAGATGAGAGAGGTCAGTCATTTTCATCATAGGTACACTTCAACTATGACAGACAAAATGAGAAAATAATCTGAGAAGAATCACATTGTACGATTTTTAAAAAATGTATGGTAAATAATGGTGAAAAATAAGTATTTGGTCACTAACAAAAGTTCACCTCAATACTTTTAGCATAACTTTTGTTGGTAATGACAAAGGTCAAATGTTTCCTGTAAGTCTCCACCAGGTTTGTACCACTTGTAGCTGACCTAATTTGGTTCTTCATACACCTAAATAAGTCATTTTGGCTACTCTAATGCAGAAAGTCCACTCAAAGAATGTAATGGTTATAATTAACATCTCACAGCTCAGAAAGGCAAGAAATTTGATGTCAAATATGCTGCAAATGAACATTCTATGTGCCCGGTCATTAGAAACAGCAGAACACGGTTTTAAACTCACTGAAATTCATATTTAACATGATTCAGACGATTTGGGTGCTAAAACAGAATGGAGCTGTCCAACAGCTAAGGTGTGTGGAAATACTGCTTACACCTTGTGGGGAGACCTAATTTGATCCTTATGACACCTAAATAAGTCATTTTGGCTACTCTAATGCAGAAAGTCCACTCAAAGAATGTAATGGTTATAATTAACATCTCACAGCTCAGAAAGGCAGAAATTTGATGCCAAATATGCTGCAAATGAACATTCTATGTGTCCGGTCATTAGTAACAGCAGAACACTGTTTAAACTCAGTGAAATTCAGGGTTAGAGCAGGCCCTGGTAATTTGGGGTCCCTATCTGCCCAGGGGCCGAGAGAGAAAGCCGTGCCGTGCGTCAAACCTAATAACCGGTCCAAAAACAACTAACAGATGGAAGGTCTTTGAGAGATAGGCTCTTCCAGGTTTGTAGCACCTTACCACAGGAAAGCTGCATAGCAAATTTGGGCCAGATTAAACCAAACGTCTCAGAGTTATGAGGTGTCAAAGTTTCATTTTTGCTTATTTTTCCACCCCTTCCTGCCCCCTGTCATGCCAAGACGAAACGCTCCAGCAACACCAAACTCACAGAATCCACTCATTGTCACCCCTGAATGACATTTTTGAAAATCAGCCCTCTGGGATGAGCCTGACCAAAGATCCCAAACCCTAGCTCAAGGATTTAGGCTTCATGGAGCCCCACCAGGCCCAAGAGACACCAGTAAAGATTCTACTTAACTTGGAGATATCAAACCCGCACGGTTTCTAGGGTGTGAGTAGAGCAAGGCCCTGGTAATTTGGGGTCCCTATCTGCCCCAGGGCCGAGAGAAAGCCGTTGCCGTGCCGTCTCAAACCTAATAACCGGTCAAAACAACAACAGATGGAAGGTCTTTGAGAGATAGGCTCTTCCAGGTTTGTAGCACCTTACCACAGGAAGCTGCATAGCAAATTTGGGCCAGATTAAACCCAAACGTCTCAGAGTTATGAGGTGTCAAAGTTTCATTTTGCTTATTTTTCCACCCCTTCCTGCCCCCTGTCATGCCAAGACGAAACGCTCCAGCGACACCAAATCACAGAATCCACTCATTGTCACCCCCTGAATGACATTTTGTGAAATCAGCCCTCTGGGATGAGCCTGACCAAAGATCCCAACCCTAGCTCAAGGATTAGGCTCATGGAGCCCCACCAGGCCCAAAGAGGACACCAGTAAAGATTCTCTTAATTTGGAGATATCAAACCGCACGGTTTCTAGGGTGGAGTAGAGCAGGCCCTGGTAATTTGGGGGGTCCCTATCTGCCCCAGGGGCCGAGAGAAAGCCGTGCCGTGCCGTCAAACCTAATAACCGGTCCAAAAACAACTAACAGATGGAAGGTCTTTGAGAGATAGGCTCTTCCAGGTTGTAGCACTTACCACAGGAAGCTGCATAGCAATATTTGGGCCAGATTAAACCAAAAAGGCTCAGTAGTGTTATGAGGTGTCAAAGTTCATTTTTGCTTATTGTTCCAACTTCCTGCCCCCTGTCATGCCAAGAACGAAACGCTCCAGAAACACCAAAACTCACAGAATCCACTCATGTCACCCCTGAATGAATTTTGGAAAATCAGCCCTCTGGGACGAGACTGACCAAAGATCCAACAACCTAGCTCAGGATTAGGCTTCATGGAGCCCAACCAGGCCCAAAGAGACAGAGACACCAGTAAAGATTCTTCTTAACTTGGAGATATCAAACCGCACGTTTTTCTAGGGTGTGATAGAGCAGGCCCTGGTAATTTGGGGTCCCGATCTGCCCAGGGGCGAGAGAGAAAGCCGTGCGTGCCGTCAAACCTAATAACCGGTCCAAAAACATACTAACAGATGGAAGGTCTTGGAGAGATAGGCTCTTCCAGGTTTGTAGCACCTTACCACAGAATCGGCATAGAAAAATTTGGCCAGATTAAACCAAACGTCTCAGAGTTATGAAGGTGTCAAAGTTTCATTTTTGCTCATTTTTCCACCCCTTCCTGCCCTGTCATGCCAAGACGAAACGCTCCAGCGACACCAAACTCACAGAATCCACTCATTGTCACCCACCCTGAATGACATTTGTGAAAATCAGCCCTCTGGGATGAGCCTGACCAAAGATCCCAACCCTAGCTCAAGGATTTAGGCTTCATTGGAGCCCCACCAGGCCCAAAGAGACACCAGTAAAGATTCTACTTAACTTGGAGATATCAACCGCACGGTTTCTAGGGTGTGAGTAGAGCAGGCCCTGGTAATTTGGGGTCCCTATCTGCCCCAGGGGCCGAGAGAAGCCGATTGCCGTGAGTCAACCTAATAACCGTCCAAAAACAACTAAAAGATGGAAGGTCTTTGAGAGATAGGCTTTCCAGGTTTGTAGCACTTACCACAGAAGCTGCATAGCAATTTGGGCCAGATTAAACCAAAACGTTCCAGAGTTATGAGGTGTCAAAGTTTCATTTTGCTCCGTTTTCCACCCCTTCTGCCCCTGTCATGCAAGACGAACCGCTCCGCGACACCAAACTCACAGAATCCACTCATTGTCACCCCTGAGACATTTGTGAAATCAGCCCTCTGGATGAGCCTGACCAAAGATCCCAACCCTAGCTCAGGATTTAGGCTTCCATGAGCCCCACCAGGCCCAAAGAGACACCAGTAAAGATTCTTCTAACTGGGAGATATCAAACCGCC